>NC_051177.1:66331862-66414362 GCF_013339695.2 Rhipicephalus sanguineus | reverse complement strand
AAAAAATCAATTTGTTTGAGATAAAAAAAAAACAGAAATGCAAGGCCCTGCGAAGACTCCTATTGTCCACTTGAGTGCAAATAGCTATGAGCTATTAACTTTGTTTTAAATGCTCAATAGTATCACATTTTACCTGTAATGTTTGCGGCTGGAAAATTTTTTCGACTAGCTGCTCACGGGGGCCGTTCTTTTATTGCCTGCTGCGTACAGCTTCTTTAGCCCCGGAACTTTGTCTTCCGTGGTCGTCTGTGAGCACATATATGTTGGGTGAATTATCTAATTTATTTATTTTTATTTATTTATTTCAAAGTACCTTACAGGCCCCATGGGGGGCATTGAGTAAGGGGGGCAACACATATATACACTTCAAACAGGAAAAAAGTACAAAAGAAACAATTCCAAAATAATAAGTCAAACAACAAGCATCCAATGTACAAAAGTTCAACATGTACAAAACAACAAGCATCAACATGTACAAAAGATTCACGCATGGTAACGGTGAACGAAAGAGTGCATTTCCCGTGCATGCAGCAGCCACAAGGCAGAATCCTCGCACGCATGGATGTGGCAATCACAAAAACGGACCAATACGGGCCAATGAATTATGATATGGCATCTACTTGCTGAGGCTTGTGAAGTGGCTTGATAGGATATGACGGAATATGTCAAGTTTGTCTGAGATGCAATGTCGTCAGGGAAACTGTTCCACAGACCTGATGGCACGTGGAAGTGCAGACTGATTGAACGCGTTTGTTGAGCCGTATACACGGGAACAGCTAAGATGATTGTGTAGTCTACGTGAAGTGAGATATGGTTTTTGCAGACCAGTAACGGTGATTCGGGAGGAATGGGTAATTTTGTGAAAGAATGACAGCAAGGCAATGTCGCGACGAGTGTTCAAGAGTGGGAGTGAAAGTTTCTGTTTTATTTGTGATATACTGGAATGCGGGCTGTAGTTATTGGCAAATGAAGCGGCTTGCTCTATTCTGGATTCTTTCCAATAAATCAATTAAGTATTTTTGATGGGGAGACCAAATCAAACAGGCATATTCTAGTTGAGGGCGAACCAGTGTTAAGTAAGATAATTTGCGAATGCTTGATGGTGCAGCTTTCAAGTTACGTCTCAAGAAACCCAGTGATTTCGAGGCGCTGGCATAGATTGCCCTAATGTGGTCGGACAAGGATAGATTAGGTGTCAGTATTACGCCCAAGTACCGATATTCTGTTGCAGTTGATAGAATGGAATGATGAATGCTGTAACAGTTGGTTATGGTGTTCTGTTACTTGGTTATGGTGTTCTGTTACTGGTTATGGTGTTCTGTTACTGCACACAAGGTTGCGAGTGCCATACTTTTCGATGGTCGAGCCACTCGAATTGGGACATAGCGTAAACGCTGATCAAGTTCTTATTACCGGTTGTCACTAATGTGATATCGCTATCACCAACAGCACATTTTGCAGGAAGAAGTCAAACGCTTTGAATGCATTCGGCTATTTCTTTCAGAGCACCGCACACAAGCTCGAAGCGCTCTGAAACCGTCTCACCTCAGACCTCGCCGAGGTCTGGCGGAATCCCAGTGATGTGGCTCCAGACGCTTCCGTTTGTTCGAGTGACGTCGCCCGCGGCGACATGCGCGGCGCTTCTTCGCATCTGAGTAACTGTTTGTTTGGAACACAAGACGTGCTGACGTGTCTTCTCATCTAGCCTCCGATTGTTTTGGCAGTGGGCTGCACGTTCGACTCGGGTACCTTTTCTAAGGCTCCGATCAAGAGCGGGTTCTGCATTGTTTGAATACGCGTCAATGCGCGGCAGCGAGCAGTGAATGTACGATCACATTCTGCGGTGCGGTGAGAAAAACGGAAAACTTCAAAATGAACAGCTGTACATTATTTGCATGGGGTGTTTGAGATCTTACTCAGATGCTGCGGGATATCAAAACCGAGAAATAAAATAAGTTCCGTAAAGCAGTTGCCGCAAATCAGTTGCTGTTTTCATGAGCGCTGAGTGCGAAGTATATAAAGGTCCTTTCACAGACAGGATAACCGTAGTTGAATAATACCATTTCAGCCTCCCTGCTTTTGAGTTTTCATCTATTTCTCTCTCTCTCTTTCTTGCCAACATTTGGTAACTGTTTATTGTTTCTATACTCTAATGCAGGGAAAGATCAAGGCTTATTGATGAAATGTTAGCCTGAGATAGCAGATCTCCAGCCTTACCACAGTGAAAGGTTCAGAGGTTAATCTCGTTGCCTTTTTTTAATTAGTACTGCCTAATTGCCTTTTTAACACGAAAGTGTTTTCTGCCGGGGTCCACCAAGACTTCAGTGACGTATTTCCGTCACGGAAATGACGTTTAAAAAATGTACACGATGAGATGGCAAAGAAAAAAAGTTCCATTAACGGGCATCGAACATACGACCGCTCGGTTCGCAACAAAAGATGCCGGGCACGCTATCCACTGCGCCACGGTCACAGAGTCTATAGAGGCTTTACAAACGCGCCTTTTATATCTCCCACTCTCCCGGTCAGCGGGGTGGTGTTGCCTTCTGGGAGTAGCAAAGTCATTCATCATTACTGTGGCCTCCGCGATTAGTACCCGCAACGCGTGACATGTTCGTCCCATTCGGCGAATTTTCAATAGAAGTGCAATTTTGTCAATCCCTTAACACACCGCGAGGTGGCGACCTTAACCCAAGCGTCGGAAAAGCGTCGGCCTCGCTCATAGCATCACGCTAATCAAAGCAAAAAAATAACAGCATATTCACGGAGTGAATGATGGTGAGTGGGCGAAGCTGCGGAGGTTCATCGGTAAACCGTGAATCTTCCGCGAATTCTGCCCGGTACATCATCACCGACGTGAGATCGGGCGCGTTTATACTAAAGGTTCGATGAGTTATGACGACTTGCAGCTCACTTTAATTTTACATGTACGCTGTGAATTTTCATTGTTTAGAAAACCATTGCTTTAGAAAACATCTGGCGTCTTTCGTTAAGCAGCTGGCGTCTTGTCGTTTTACTTTAGAAACATCTGGCGTTCTTTCGTTTTGCTTTTAGAAAACATCTGGCGTCTTTCGTTCGTTTATTCCATCAATGAACGGCGTTTTGAACAAAATTTTTATTGTTTAATCACGCACAGGAGAAATCTCACCAGGCACTACCTTGGAGGTAAACAATGGCTGCTAATGGGAATGAGAGCCAGAAGAAGTCGGCTTTTAGCTAACACTTACACTTCTACTTCTACTAACGTTTCCTACTGGAACATGCCAATGGCTGCTAATGGGGACTGAGAGGCAGAAGAATTCGGCTTTTAGTTAACGTGCACGCTGCGAATTTTTTATTGTTCAACAACGCACAGGAAAAGTCTCCCACCGGCACCACCTTGGAGGTCAAGATCTGGTACTAGCGTTACGACTGGTTACGCACTACCAAGGGTCGGTTTCTTCGTATACCTCCCATAGGACGCGAAATTCAAACGCTCCGCCGACGCAAGCGCCGACAGCGCCGAAAGCGCTATTGAGATACACCCCTTGCAGAAGGCCGCCAAGCTCAAAGGGCGATGACGTAGCGATTGCGTTGCTTACGTCGTCAGGGCAACAGTACCAACAGCCGCTCGCCTCCACCCCCTCTTCCTCCCTCTCCGCGCGCCGTTTTCTTTCTATTTTTTTTTTCTGCGCTTGCTTTTCCTCCTCTCCCATGCCGCGCACTGTTTTTTATTTTGTACGCTTGCTTTTCCTCCTCTCCCTTGCCGCGCACTGTTTTTTATTTTCTACGCTTGCTTTTTCTCCTTTCCTATGCCCCGCGCCGGGATTTTTTTTTTTTTTTGTTCGCGTGCGCTCGCGCGCGTGCTGTGCTTGGCCGCGCATTCGCGTTTGCCCGCAGCCAGCATGTGCTAGAGCATAAAGGATGAATCCACCTACAACATTTCTGTTACCTCGTTTTATTGTTCTGTTTCCGAAACTCAAGATTAGCATGTAATGGGGCACGATACAAGTTCAGGAGAAGAACAGAAGGGAAGAATTCACAGTGTGTGCATGACTAAACACAAAAGTTCATTGTAAAATTTATAAATTAAAAAATCGAACACATTGGAAAGTGTGGGCCCTTTGACGTACACACATATAAGAAACACGATTTTCATTTGGTGCAATGCCGAGCAAAGTGCAGAGGAGCCTCTGATGAGAGGTAATCATGTAGTTTAAAGAAATGTCAGTGCATGACAAAAACATAACGAAGCGCAAAATATGTAAATATGAAATAATATTGCAATGATTTACTTATTAACCGTTGAAATGATACGAAACACAAAACAACCACTTACATATTTGCTCAGATTTTGCACAAATATACATGAAATGCTGGACACCTTCACCAGATAAACAAAATGAAAAAGATAAGATTTAGCACAGTAAGTAGTACATTGCGCTAAAAAGAGCAAGACACAATATATGGTACTTGAACACTACTTGAAAGTTAGTTGGTGGCAACGGGATGCAGGCCATGGTCAGTTAATGCAGCAGCACATGACATTCGAAGAAAAGCGTATTACTCAACGACCAGGTGAAATAAGCCTATACGCAGCTTTTCTTTCACCGCGAATACAATGCCTAGCTGAATATAACGCCACTGAAGGGAGGACGTCATGTTGGGTACACTGAGCACTTCATTGTGATAAACACAAACAGTAAAATTCTGCATACAGGACATGTCTCATGCCTACACATGAATCCTTCGAGCGGTTTTTCCATAGGCAATAACAGAGACAATATATAAACACACAAACTACTTCTTCAGCCGTAAGTACATAGCATATTCACGCACCGAGAAGAAGCACTGGGGGCAGGGTAGAAAGCTGGTCCACTTGAGTTGCGGATCGAGACTTCGCAGAGCGCTGATTCTACAGCTGTTAACCCCTCCTTGGGCAAACGCATCAGTTCTTGCCTTCTCGAATACTCCGAAAACGTTTCCGTCCTGAAATAAAGCAATTGAAAACTATTAATTCCAACGATACAAATTACGCAGTCGCATGAGGCAAACGTAGTTTCGTCGTCTCGGCTCAGTGCAAGCTGCGATACATTAGGCAGTTTTAGAATAGCGTACGCTATTTTAGCGTTTGCGGCTCGCTATTTCCGTCACTACGGGAGCCCGCAAGCGGTTAGCGTACGACGCATGACAGTTGCGCGAAAAGCCAACGCAAAGCTTTTCGTACGCTATTCTAAAACTGCCTATTGAGTCTCAGGAACGCGTATTTAAACGATGGCGAGTGATAAAGAGGCAAAAAAAAGCAAAACCCACTTCCATCACGCAGTTCTGTCATAGACGCAAAAGTTAAACTATGAGTCGCAAGTTCTTTAATTTCATTCCTTCTAGGAACAGCGATATTAACTGCAACATCGTGCTTTTCACGATTTAGTCGTAATTAAAAAAACAATAACTGTGTTGTCCAACTGCAATTCGTTAAGGGGGGGGCTGCGAACGCAAGCCGCATGCTCACCTTTAGTTTTTCGGAACCTCGAAGAATCTTGCGGAACTCGGCCGGTCTTGAAGTATCCGTGCACCGTTCCATGATGTACGAATGGTGCGTGCCGTTAACCACCACGGCGGCAAGAGCGCACAACACGCAAACACCACGAAAACTCCACACGCCGGCCAAAGCTCGCTTCATGTAACGGAACATCACGAAACTTCATATCAAGGCCGGCGACTAAGACGGGCTCCTGTATGGCGGCGACGGAGCACGGCTGACATAACGACCACTCCGATAAGTCTCAAGAGCGAACAATGACCCGCTAACCACAACGGGAGACTTGCAGGTGTCCGCCAAGCATAGCCTCCCTGCACGGCCAGCCTGGTGCCCGCTCTCAGCACTCGCTTCATGCTACAACGGAACTTTCGAGGAATTCAAAACTAGCGTCGCGGCGCGCGCGCGGCCTCCGCGGCCGGCGCGGGGTGCACGGCTTTGCCGGCACGGCGGCAGGCTGCCATTGGCTGCTTTAATTTTGAATCTCCATGAACACTAGCGCCAATTTCACCTTCAGTTACGGCCCCTTTTAAAAGGCCGCCGAACTAGCAAATTATTCAAGATGGTGTCGGTGACGTCATCATGACGTAATTTTTTGGGACGCCGGAGCGGCAGTGTTTCCGGGTATTGGCACTACTACGACTACGAGGGACGAACGGGTGCCGCCTTAAGGAGCTTCGCCCCTAAAATAGCTTTGCGACGCGCGCCTGCCTCACCTGGCTGTAACACCGCGTTCCCCGCATACGCGCTTGCCCCGAGAAAAATTGTGGCCGGGTTACCGGGGCGGCACGACGCGCTTTGCATTTCGCTCTAGTGCGGCCGTGGTGTTCAGTCACATTTTATCATGCTGCAGGGCGGCGACCAAGTTCTGCGTCGAATATGCGACGCTCTCACAACTCGTTCTCTGATTAGGCTTTCACCGTTAACTACAGCACCTACCACAAGGGTTTGTTTAATCATTGAACATGGACGTTAGTCGTCGGCATGGAGATGTACCACCAAGCATCAAAGTGGGTGCGTTCACGTTGAACGGTGCTATAGCTGCCAGACATCAATATACGTTGTGCGATCTCTCTTATATCAATGTACAGTAAACATTTACTTACTTCCATAAGGGCACGTTTTACTTTCGTGTTATTCCAATTACTACGACGGAGGGATCAACCATGTTTTTTTTTCATTTAATATCTGGCGGAACTCATTCAGAGAATTAGTTTCTGTGTTTTAAACCTACCGCAGGACAGCCATCGCCCACCAAAGATGTAAAGAAAAGAAGAAAACGTGAAATAGTGGACTGCAACTAATCTTTGTAGCAACCTGTCCTGCTCTGAAAAAGAATGTACACCTTATTTCTAACTCGATAAGATTTGAGTCCGGTGTCTTTTTAGTGGATCTGGGCGCCCGGTGCGGACGCGGTGGCGAGACTTTCTGTTGAAGCGTCTTCCTCATCTCGCTGGACAGCCCCGAACCGTGCTGTCAAGTTCGAGGTGAGCAGTGCAGTGTTCTAATGCGTGCGGAGGCTGGCGGGGGAAATGTCGGAGGTCAAAATAAAATAGTCAGGTTAGATAAAAAATGGGCAAAAGCAAAGGTAAAGCATTCGTTTATTAAAAGACATACGGGATTCCGGAGACCATTCAGTTGACACGTATGACACTTCATGCAACAGAAGAACGGTAAAGGAAGATGGAAAGCTATTAAGAAAGGTGGGAGCAATGGACAAATATATGCCACAATAAGTGAAAATAGAGGGAACCGCGCACGTGCCCTGCATGCCATTCCTGCATACCATGCCGTCCCGACTGATGTCACTGGGTATGGGAAACGCATCAGCGGTGACGCGTGGTATCGACTGCATGCGTATTATCGGACACAGCCGTTCTCTACACTTTTTACCTCCCTACCTACATTTCATGCAGTGTTTTTCGCGTCTTGCGAAGTCATGCTTCGCTGCCGCTTCTTTTCCTCTCTGGTCACTGTGTCCCCAGGAGGACATTATTACATTATATAAGTGGTTAGTTATGTAAGGAAGAATGAAGAGAAAAGCACCGACCCGTAACTGTCTATCCTGACGATGACACCTTAACAGGTCGGCGTGGGGAAGGGGAAATGGGGAATAAAAGATAGGGAGCAAATAAAGAAATATGTAATAATAGTGCAATGCACTTACACACCGAAGGCCAACGGTGTTCATCCGTGGTCACACAGTTGCAAGTGATACAGCCGGCGAGCTTCACCGCTAGGCTGAGAGAGGGCACCACCATCCCATCATCGAAAACATTTCGGAGGGTTTTGCCTCTAGGGGCGCTTGCACGTAGCAACCAATAGGGTGCCTTGATGCGCGTACACATCGAGGCACACTAGCAACCAATAGGAAGGCGCCGGCTGGCGGAGAGTCTACCGGGAGTTTTTCCCTCTTCATTTTTGCGCTTTTGGCTTAAACCCGTCATACCTCTAGCTGGTACGGGGTCACCCCCTCTTTCTCTTGCGTTATTTTTATTACCTGGCGACAAAACTACTCATGGACGCCGCTGAGGAGGCTCGCCGAGATCGACAGCGCGCGCTCGTCCGAGAGCGGCAGTGCCGAAGAAGAGCGGATCCCGCCGTCAGGGCCAAGTGAGCAAAATAAACACAAGAGAAACACATGATAGGTCGTGCATTGCAGTGCCCCATCTCACACCTTATGTAGCTGCCACGTTTTTTCAATGACTTGCCACGTTTTAGGGCAAAAGTTCATACGCCGATTTCTGCAGCCCTATTTACCACATTGCTATAAAAATTGAATGATATTGAATTTATGACATTTGTGGCGACTATAAATATAAACATTGAATGAGGCCGCACGTTAACTAGTGTAAAAAACACACATGTACGCATCAAATTTACTTGTACAATATTGGTCTTTCCTTCACGTGTTCTTTATTTTGCAGGTGAAATGAGCAGCACCTTTCTGTGGATACTGCTCATAATCTGGTTGCGAAAATAGGACATCATGCAGCGTCGGCAAACACGGGCACTGCCTTTGTTCTTCGGCAATCGCTTTTTCCTAATTGCTTAATAGACAATCACAACGCCCCTAATTGTGCTAACGCCACTCGCTGGTCGCTTTTTCACCGGCGGGCTAATGAAAAGAGATGTCGACGGCCAACGTGAGGCATCGTCAGCAGTTTGTATGCGTGCCCACACCGATAGGGACAATGCAACCAGCCTGGGGGCCTCACGGCGACATAGCTCTTCCATCGAACAATGGCGTGCTTCTTTCTTTCACGTGCAAATAGGGCTGTCCTATATTTTTCATTCTGATCCAACTCATTTTCCGAAAGGCGTGCTTGCGCTGCACCCTGCCCCTATTTCAGTTCTCGTTTACATCGCCCCGCCACGGTGGTCTAGCGGTTATGGCACTCGGCTGCTGACCCGAAGGTCGCGGGTTCGAATCTCGGCCGCGGCGGCTGCGTTTTCGATGGAGGCGAAAATGTTTGAGGCCCGTGTACTTAGATTTAAATGCAAGTTAAAGAATCCCAGGGGGTCGAAATTTCCTGAGCCCTCCACTACGGTGTCTCTCATAATCATATCGTGGTTTTCGGACGTTCAACCCCAGATATTATTATTATTGTTTATTGCGATAGAAGTTGCGCGCGACCAGAGATGCCAGCATGCGACCCCTCACTGCGCAGCGCGACGAATTAAATGACTCCGCCACGAAGGAATACACCCTCCAGCATACTAACGAGGAGCTATTTAGATATACCGCTTATCGTTGGTGGTATAGCAGATCTTTGAGGTGCTTGAAGCGTGGCAGAGGCTACATTACATTGTCGTATTTATCGCTATTTTTTGTACTCTTTATTTCACAGACTTTTCCCGCTGCGTCACATAGAACCGCAGCACCCTCGGGCGCTCCAGTGGAATAATTACACAAGCCCCTCTTTCCGGCAAATATCCACGTTCCGCGAGCTTCGCAGCTCATCTAACTTCATTTCCAATCTACAAGGCACACGGGAGAGGAGGTTCCTGTGCACGGACTCGAATGACACTAGTTTAGTTATTTGTAGGGACCTTACTGAGGTTGGGCTAAGGTCGTCATCTTACGGAATGTTAAAGAGTTAACAAAAAGATCATACCACGGCCGGGCTACAAACGCGACGGGACACGTAACGCGCGTCGTGTCTCCCCTCTCTTCTAGCCATGATTTCTCACGCTTCGAGCGGGGACGCGGTGTGACAGCCAGGCGAGCGTAGCAGAGCTATCTTTCATTATGGATGGATGCTATGAGGGAGACTTGGCCTAAAGCCGTAACGTCGCGGTGCAATGCGTTGACAATATTACACTTTTGGAAGCGCGCCGAATGGGGCGATCGTATCAACGGTGGAACGGCGCGTTGCCGCATCTAATTGCGAGCGTCATGCGTTACTTCACTCTATCGCTCCCAGATGGCGACAGCACCTCGCGAAACAAGAGCAATGTGAGGGGATATGTGAGAAATAAAAGATGTGTTCTTTAAGCCCCTGCATGTGGACTGTGGCGCAGTGGTTAGAGGGGCCATCACCTACCGTCGCGCACCGAGAGGTCGTGCGTTCGACTCCCATTTACGCAACTTTTATTGCGATAGCAATTATATGGACAGTCTCGACGAGTTTTCGCCATCGCCGTCATGTCCTACCGGTATGAAGTCCGAATTGATAAGATCCCCCCGCGCATTGTTGTTCTACTGCGGGTAAAAACGCGCGAACGGGGTGACGAACGCGGCCGAAGCAGAGATCAAACGAGCCGGTCCGTTTCCTTCGCTCGGACGGTGCATACGATAACATCGCCCCGCTTGGGAGGCCTGCCGTCGAAGCAGACAGGATACGCCCCGCCGCCTTTAACGACCATGAAAAAAGACGCGAGGTGGGGAACGAGGGGGGGGGGGGGGGGTTGTCGCGCGAGCAGCCACTACTTTGAACTTTGGATCTAAGGGCACTGACGCGCACGCTATCTCGAAAGCCATCACAGCGGGCGTCTCGTATACTATTCTACGTGCTGTGCTCTCAACGCGAAGTTACCATGCAGGAGAGCATCTCCCTGAAGCGGTCGTATTCTCTTGCCCCAGCATTTTGTAGTTACGCGAGATCAGATACAAAACAGTTAGCTGACAGCCTCACTTCGTGTAACAATACAATTTGTTGCTATCGAATTCATTGCTTCGCCCTTGCGGTGAAACTGTGACTTTTTTTTTCTTTGCCCTGTGATTGTGTGCATTTTGCTGACGTCTTTCTGTGACGGAAATACGTCATGAAAGTCTCTGTAGACCCCGTCATAAAGCGCTTTCGCGTTAAGATATTTGCAAAATATATATCACATCATTCACCTTTCGCAATTAACGGAATCTAATAGAAAAACTGTAGTGAACAATAAGAAAAAAAAACGAGCACGCGCTATGTGGGATGGTGCTCTTCACATTTAGCTTGCTTTGCTTAAGGTGCACTTTAAATGAAGGCACATAAATTCAACAAAAACGAAAATTCATGTGTTCGACAACACTCGTGCGAGCGTACCGACTGAATATCTCTTCAGAAATGATAAGTCGCAAGTGTGCGCAAGTATTATAGAGCCCCTAAACAGCCTCTCAAAATGCAAAGAATGAGCTCGTTATTCTCTCATGATGATTTCCGTTGTTCCGGCCACCGAGGAATAAAAAAAATTTAGAGGGGAGCGCACCTAGCACAGAAGCCAACCTCCTCTGAAGCCGCTCCCTCGTCGTTTCCTCATTTTCCCCTTGGACTTCAATGCGTTGGCTGCTGGGAAGTGAGCCTTGTTTGGTTCTCGGTAGGTTCCAATTGACACCGGGTTAGAAGCACATTGACAAGCGTCGGCCGTCTGCCGCGGTGAGCTTGGTGCGTCGAGCTCAATGTGCATTGATTTCGGTCACTTGTTCCCTAAACGCTGCTTGTCGTACTTATTGATTCTGCCCATTTGAAAGGGCTTTTGTGTCCTCACTTTTAAAAGGGGGCATAAAATACTTCACAAGCGCGCACGGGGTCAAGGCGCGTAACGAATAGCTTTTTTTTCCCTCCTAGCGGTGTCAATTTCTTCGGTTAAACACGCGACGCTCGTGCGCCTCAACACACAGCAAGCACCTCATGGTATGTGCATTCCGGGGCGCGTCCTGCCTGCTCGATTGTTCGAACGAGAACGTTGTGGCGCGTTGTGGCAAATAGAGATGACCACAGGCGAAAGAGCGTCCAATGCGTGACGGATGCACTCGCGAAATAATGCAAGCTGCGGGAGCCAGCCCGTATATATTGCGTCCCATGATGCCTCCACGGAGGAACGGGAAAAAGATACGACGCATCCATCGACGCCGCCATGGAAGAAAATACATGGGTTAATGGCCTCAGAGACGCCACGCGTAAAACTCGCCGCTTGTCTATCACGTGGCGGTGCTCATTTACCAGCATGTCCCTGTTTCATTTTTTTTTTGGCTGGGCTTCAAAAATGTCCCATGACGCTCCCTCCTAACTTTTTTTATTCCTCCATGCTTCCGGCACAATTCCTGGCGCCAGCAGTCTGGTCACGTGACTTCATGAGAAAATGAGCTCTCTATTGGTCCATACGCGAGGAGTATCAGCTGTGAATTGTCGCCTAATCTGCTTTGCCCTGAAGTCGTTCGCCGGTTCTGCCTTGTCTCGCATGACTGTCGTGAGTGATGAACAGAATTCACTTTGTTTTGTGCGTTTTCGACTACGCAAGCGGAGATAAGATCATGTAGCCAACAATCACAAAATCCTGATAAACTCATCGCTTAGTGCTGACATTGTCCACGTGCTTTAGAAGGAAACAAGTGGCAAGGAGGAGTTGGCCCATGTAGGAATGGTAGTGAAGGCAAGAAAGAAACCACTCTCTCGTCTTTCAACTCGGAGTGGTTTAGGGGCCATTTTATATACTGCTTCTCGAGGTCTAGTGCTTGTGTTTATTTTCATGGTTTCTACCTGCCTAAATATTACACTATATAGGCTTGCTTTTTGGCGACAAGAGGGAAGCCTACATGGGCGGCCCGCTGTTTTTTCAAGCTAGCTCAGCATCGTCGTTGTGGCGTTTTCCCACGTAGTCACCTTTCATCAGAGTGTGACTCAGAGGTGCAGATTTGTCGCACTTTTAAAATGAAATAAAGTATTCCAAGTTTCACTACTTCAACTTCTTTTTTGCTCATGTCGATTTGGTTACTAAAAAAGGCTGCACTAGGTATGGCAATCCTTTTCCCAAGGAACATAAAAACGCCCGAATATAAAAACAGCCCCTGCAACTTCTATTTGTTGCTTTAGCCGCCAAGCGCAGTTTTTCTGCTAGGTAGTTGGTGGTGGGCAGAGACTTTGCGCAGAGCCATCAACGATGGCACTTCAGATGCTTTTCTCAGCAGCAGGTAAGTTTCACGGGGAAGAAGAAGTTTACCCGAAACGCGGAAAAATGCATGCTACGGAGCCTAGCAAGAACAGGTGCGCCGGTCGTAAGACTCTCACCCATCTGGACCAAACGACCTTAGCTTGGCTACTTCTGCCTAACTGCAACTCGTCCTTCGCCTTGTTCTTTTCGGCCAAGACTCTGCCGGCTTCTCATACTTTCAAGGTATTGCAATATGAGGTGATATCTTCTGTATTCTTTAGGTTGTCATGGTTGAAACCACATATTTTCGAAGCCGACATGTTTTGTAACAGCGGCATTACTTTCAGATTGCTGCTTGTTGTTAGGCATGACTCGACTGGAACAAATAACCGAAACTGATTTTTTAAATTTTGTTTTGTTTGGTTTGGTTCTTCAACATTATGGCACATACCGATTCTGACGGAAGTGTCATGACTTCATGTATTAACATATAGATGATTATTTGAGAATTCATAATGATTAAAAAAGGAAGGAACTAAACGGAATACATGGAAAAAACATGGCTGACCCCTCTGTCATAGGAATCGGTGTAACACGAAAGTGAAAAGTGTCTTCACAGGCGTGGTTGAGCGTTTGTTGTGCATTTTTCGCCCCAAGCGCGAAGGAACGAATGCTACAGCAACAAATTGTAATGTCACGCGAAGAACAGCAAGCAGCTCGAAACTTGCAACGCGCTGCTCAAGCAGAAAGGGCGCACGGAACGAACATACAGAATGAGCGCGAACTAACTGTCACAGTTGTAACTTATTTCTGTGTCAACAGCGCGCTCCTTTCGAAAAAGCGGCTGCTGCGGTGAGCGAAGTGTCCTTCATGCTCTCAACGCAAACTTGCCGTGAGAGCGCAAGACGTACACACCACCGCCATCACGAGATAGGCCCGCAAACGAGCGACCATTGCCCTGTAGAGGTGGGCGCTCATCCGCGTGGGGCGACGACCTTTAAAGCGCGCTCTTCAAGCCCTTCGCGCCATCTCGCTAGTGATAACGAAAACAGGCTCAATTGTGCCTCCGATCTCTGAGTATCGCCGTCGGTAAATGGTGTATATAAATAGCTCGCCATTAGCATGTCAAAGAGCGTGCTGTCTGTGGCCGAATCGTTTCGCGCTCCGAGCTGGGAGCGAGGGTCCCAAGTTCGACTCCCGGTGACGGAACTTTTTCTGGTCGAACTGCGCAAAGGATGGCACACGAAGAAAAGCTAGACAAACGAGCGCAGTTTTTCTTCTGTTTTTTTTTTTTGCCAAATGTTAGTCTTTATATTTTACAACGCCATATCCGTGACGGAAATACGTCAGTAGAGCCGTGGTAGACCCCGGCATAAAATACTTTCGTGTTAAAAAAATGCGGCAATCACTGTGCCATTCACAAGCAAACCAGAGAGCTGTATTTACCTGACCAGAACATTTCGAATAGATATGTTGGATTTTAACGCATTTTTAAATATATATTCGTAAAGTACTTCTTCTGATGTAGATTGCCTTTAGCGGCAGAAATTGAACATTTACCTCCAGACATAGGTGTAACACTGGTTTGGTGCGAAAGCAGCGTTTTAAATTAAAACAAGTTACAAACCACGTTCTTTTCAGCCAAATTTCAGTGACACAGGCGAAAATTTTATTTTTATTGTTTTTTCTCAAACCTGCATTGCGAATAAGAAACAAAAAGTAAATGATGCACATGGGAATCTTATTGCCAGTAATGTTGACGGCCCTCTTTCCCAGGAAAACATACTCGTAATTGCAAAATGTCGTTAGGTTTTGTACAAATGGCCATTTAACTATTAATAATAACCTAACGGTAAACCGAAGCGCCCTTACAGCAAACTTCCCCGTGTAGCACCGGGCAGTAATAGCGTCGGGCGACAGGCAAACGCACTCTCAATACCTCGTACCCGACCGATTAAACGAAGACGCGCGCACTAATTGCAGAGTGCGTACGTTCTAAGCCACACCCCACTAACTCTGCAGCCACCCATTTCCTCTCTAAGCAATGGCTTCTGGCCTCCTCCACCTAACTTTGGAGTTCACGACAAACACTCTCTTTACTCCCTTGCGGTCACGTGCTTTGAGAGACGAGGTTCCCATCACCATTTATCTCAGGCTGGCCAAGACTTTATAACAGCCGGGTTCGTTCACGTGCTCTGTCCAGTCGAGACCACGCTTCGTGTTCCCGAACCCTTCGCCAGCATTATACAGGCTTAGGTGCCAGCCCGTACTTGGAGAGCTCTGCCCTGTGGGAAACTACGCATCATGGAGTGATGCCGCGAGCTGGCTCTGACTGCAAATACTTGGTGCATTCGCTGTGCTAAGCATGGCGAGGCGCTCAACTCTACCCGGACTCCTTTGGTGAATTGCAGCAGCCGTGTCCTTGTGTTGCGGAAGTAGTCTCGTTTCTGTCGCAAACGCCTTTGGGGAGATTGTTGAAACTTAGAAAGCAAAAGGTTTTTGCTCTGTAAATGAATTACCGTGTCGACTCACAAAAAAAAGAGTACCATTTGAAAAAAAAAAAACTATAACTATCGCTCAGACTTCGGCTATAAAAAAGCAAGGAAGAAATCATACAATCAGTAAGTGACAACGGGAGCTAATAGTTCGCAATGAAAGCGTAGTTTCTGTTTTCTTTTTGAGTAACCGCTTTCTTTCTTTTGCTCCTAAAAAAGGAGAAAAAAGCAGTGTTGACAATCGCACCCGGAGCAGCGAATGAGTGAGAGCACACAACACGTTCAACCACTGCAATCCCGCGGACCTTTGGTTCTACGTCTGTCCGCATTGCAAATGAAGTTTTAGCTAACTTACCGACCAAGTTGTGATTACCAAGTTCAGAGATATTCTCATTACTAAATATAAAGCATTATTTCTATCACCTTATCTACCGAGCCATACTTTGCAGCTGTATACCAAGCATTTCAACCCAGGACACCCGTTTTAAGGAAAAACTCCACTCTTTGATAAGTCATAATGGAGAATTCTTTTTCTAATAATCGGACCACGACTGCACAATGACCTCAGCATTCTGCCTTAATCTCAAGAAGGGCTAATATAGCAATAACGTAATGTCATTAGTGCACACAGCGTCGAAATCACTTGAGCAAGAAACACTATTAGTGCAACCAACTGAAGTTGACGTTCTTGGAGCACAGCGTTCAGAAGGGGACATAGAAAGAAATGAAACGAGGTTAACCGGAAGAGGCGCTTTTGGTTTGCTACTCTACGCAAGAGAGAAGGAACAGCAGGAAACCGGAAATAATAGCGTAGAAAAATTTGATCGAATATATCATCCCGATAACGTAACGCTTATTCAATATATACTTTTTTACAGCGAAAGCTGTTATGAGATCATTTCAACGGCTGTTTTTGGTGGCGTAGTTGTCCGCCGCCGCCGCCGCCGCCGCCGGTGTCCGTAACCACTATCGCTCGAAATAAGAAAAAAAAAACGAAATAAGAAAAAATTTCCAGGATGGAACGGGGTTCGAACGTGGGCCCTCTGCGTGAAAGCCCAGTGTTGTACCTCAGAGCCATGCCGGTGCTTGGAACTGCCTTGCAAAACGACACTATACAGGCTTCATGTCCAGAACGAACCACATTAACATATGTAACTTAGTGTGGTAGAAGAGTGAAATAACAACCACGCACCACACAACGCGAATTCTGTAACCAGGCGTCACAAAATGCGAATTGCGCAACGAGTGGGCTGTTGGATGCCTCCAACCCACTACAAGGGGCTCTGCAATAATTCTTCATCGTCATCAGACACAACGCCAACAAAGTGCGCATAATGCCTTACATGTCTTTAGCGGGTACCACGGCTCTCCGTTGAATGACGAAAAATGGCATAGTGACTGCTTCCCTACTTCACAGAAATTATGATTTATAGCGCAGTGGGTTCCTCGCAAGTGCACTTGCATTGGTTGCCAAGGAAGCCCATGGGCCCATCATCCGTTTCCTCAGGGTCTCAATAAAGTTCTTCCCCCCTCTCTCTGTCTCTTTCTCACGTCAATGTATGTTATATTGCATGGTGGGAGAGTTAAATAGCGACCGGGCGTCACACAATGCGAATTACGTAACTGGTGAGCCGTTTAAAGCTTCCAACCCATTATAAAGGGCTGAGCCGCAATTCTTCATCGTCATCAGTCGTCACGTAAACAAAGTGCACATAATGCTTTACATTTGTGTAGCTGGAACCTCGCTTCTGCTAACAATGACGAATAATGGCGTTGTAGGTGCTTCACAATTTCACAAATATTGTGATTTATGGCGTAGTGGGTACATTGCTAGTGTTCTTGTATTAGTAGCCCCAAGAGAGTTTACAACGGACTCTAGAAATGCCGCTCTTCCAGCTTTCGCTGTGACTGTGCTGCGCTTTCCGCGCAGGCCTGGCATTTTTTTGTCTGTGTGTTCTTCTTCTTCATTTTTCTTCGGTTCATTAGTTCTAAAAGGCAAACCCGTTGATTCAATCTTCGTAGACCTTTTCCTGATACCAACTGTTCAGATCCTTCTTTCCGGACGCGCGACGCAATTAAATGGCCAACTGTGTTGTGTCGCAGAACTGTGTTGTGTCGTAGAGAAGCCAGAAGAAATTTGCCTCTATGCAGTCATTGAAAACACAGCGGCCTGAAACGTATGTTAATAAAATTTCTGAAGATGGAGGTGAGCGTGACAGGGGCATAAAGGAAAGACATAGGCACTGAAATCATCCTCAGAAAGATATGCTTAAAATGTGCAGAAGCAAAGCAGAATAAAGGTTTTACAGAGAAAAGCATGTCGCACTGCATGAAACTGTGAAAAGACATGATGCAGTATACAAATTATACGTGAAGGGAAAATATGAAAATTTATTGTGGCGGCCAAGCGTTGCCTTGGATGTGTAATTCCTTGTCCGACCAAATCGTGCTGCTGTGCCGACAGCCTGCCTTTTCCACCAGCTTCACCTATTCTTCGGAGTCGCGTCTTTTCTGCAGAGCCTCCCCTTGCTCTAATGATGGTCTCTCTACATGTGGTGACTTCGTTTTCATTACACATCTACACACTGCGCGGCAGATAGCGTAGGGTGCGTCAGCGCAGTACTTTCAGCCTCTTTGATATGCCGCCGGATATACTATAGTAGTACTTCCTTATATATCAGGTCCTGCCTGCAGTCTGCTTCATATGGCTTGCGGCTTCTTTCCTTGCCAGTCTTCTGTAGGGACCTACGTAGTATTTTTCTTCCTTCTTGCACTGAAGCTCCAAGATATACGGGTGCCTTCTATTAGTTTAAGGAATCCTTGCTTCGATATCGCTAGGTTCACGTGATCTCGGGCAGCAGCGTTTTCCTTCAGGGACGCGTCTACTGGTGTGCAGATCATGGGTGTTTCTTAAACGTACTTCTCTCTGCGTAGTCTAAGTGCTGAATGACTAATGGCTCTCTTTATGATATCTTCAGCATACGATCGTGATGGATGTCTTGGTCTATGTAATGATAACAAGGGTGATAGTAAGGTTTGTTCATGTTTCTAAGCAGTTACAAAGCGCAACTCTAAGTGTTAGACGGGACAAATTATTCGTGCTTCGGCTACAAGTTATGCAGCGCTTAGGTGGCGGAGGCGGTGGACGAACGAACTTATTCGGGCATCTATTTTTTGGCTATATTCCAAAGACACTGTCCGTCCCATTGACTGAGTGAATGTGAGAGTCACTATCGCAGTTTCGTCTCTGTATATGGCAATACAGATAAGAAGTCCCATACGCCCAGCTCACACGACCGACTGTAAATAATGATAAGGCAGGGGCAACAACAAAACCGAATGGCAGCGGCTGTGGAGAAACCGAAAGGCTATTCCCATGCGATCAAAAAAAAAAAACGAAGGGATTTCATTGTTTATCAGGCGTTGAGTGCTTCGCTCCCGAGCACTGTGGAGTCGCCAGGCTTGCTAGAAACCAAATACTGGAATAAACAGGGTTTCTTATCTGATTATCTCGCGAACGTAAAAAAAACACCTCTATTCAGCTGTAGTGCCGATGAGATGGAGATCTTGCAGAATGGTCCAAGGGGGAGTGCGCGAGGAAAAAGCGACGAACACCGTTACAGGCAGTTTTCTCACATCCACCAACTTCGTCATGCGTCTTCTGATTGTACGCCTTGAGCAATGCACATACTCCGGGTGTTTGCTCTCCCGATTGAGTGAATCCCGAAACTCACCATCAATTGTTCGTTGTTAGATGACTTCGTCAGCACCGGGAGTAAAGTCACAATCGTTCTACTAAACCAACCATGGTGAAAAGGGAAAGAGATTATAGAAAGCATGCAACGAGAACTTCAATGGCAGAGTCAGGTGATAATTGCTGATGACCAGAGAAACAGAAATTCGGTGACATTGCATCTCTGTCTCTTTTTACATATGCTTGGGTTGTCGTAGTCCCTGTGCTACTTGTACTGAAGCAAGTTGGTTCATTTATCCTACTTTATTCATTTTATAACAATAGTGCTGTTACATTTATGAACGGACATACTGGAGAATGGATAGCGTGAAGATAAAGTTGCAGAAAAACGCAACCTACCCCCGTGCGATGCAATGGCAACGCCATGCCCGTAACAAACCATTGGTATCGTTGTCTAAATGCTACATACATTGATCTTGTTTTATCACGTAGTTGTCAGTGACTACGAGAATAATTAATTCTCATCATGTACTATCGTCTCCACAGTGAATAGCTCTGTAGCGAAATGCCGCAACGTTATCACATGTTTAAGGTCAGGCTGACAGTTAAGAGTTTTCTTATGTAGTAAGAAATGTTGAGTAACTGAATATTTAGGTAGCTTCATGAAATGAGTCGATGGGCCAGTCATCTCAGTTTCATTTCATTTTCTTATTGACCATTTTGCATAATACAAGGCCCTGCGGAACAAAAGCAGGTCATGATCCTCTTTTTCTTTTAACCCCTGCATGAAAACGATATTTTTATATGCGTGTCATTTCCAATTAGCGCTTATGACCAAAGCAACTACTGCTGATGTCATCTTATTAATTAGTCCGGAAAAAGATTCGCATCAGCCATAGTAGCTATTACAGAAAATGTTATTCAGTTAATTTAGTTAGTTTAGTTCGCGAGTTATGTTCATTTGAAGCAGTATCGGCGTTTCTGCAATATAACAGGCGCGTATTCCTGCAAATTCATCCACCAGCTTTGCGAAATAAATATTTAAAACCAGGCATTCATGTTGAATGCCAAGTTGCATTGGAGCTTATACGTGATCGTAGTGGCAGACCTAATCAGACTTAAGGTTCACAACTTCGTTATATCGACCATCTCTAAACTATTTTTTGCGCGGGTAAATAAAAAAAGGCCCTACCTCCGCGTGCTAATTGAACCCCCTTTTCGACTTGTTTGCCCATATAGAGACCTGCTTGAAAGTGGAAATAATATGTTCCACAATAATCTAATAACGTCTATTGCCAATATAGAAGAGCAAACGTTGCATTAAGGCGATCAACGGGGCTGACGAATATGAGATGGGCGCTTGAGTTTGCGTTTTCTGTAATGCTTCTTGGAACTTGGATATAGTGCCCAAGGTTTCACTTAGCGGTGAAGGGTGTGCTCCCGCCATCCGGCGGAGAGCCATTTGCGGCACTCAAGGCAAAGAGCAAGTTAGAACTCTGTGTGGCCGATCGGAGTCTGCATCGGCGATCGTGCGGATAATGAGTGCGGCTTAGCTGGCGCAGTGCAAACGATATATAGTGGACGGCCTGGCCGCCCTCCGGAATTCAAATTAGGTCTCCCGCGTGGATCGCTTCCGGGCAGCGGGTCCTTAGGATGTGCGTGAGAAAGGAGGTTGAAGACCGCAGACGTGAAAGTGGTGCTCGCGTAGCTCCTCAATAGCCACTCGACTGGATAATGTGACCGCGACCATCTTTACTAATAATCAGGGTGGGCAGGATATGGCTATAAGACATGTGGTAATGTGCGGGTGTTTAATTGCAGGAGACTCCATCAAATAGAATCGAGGGGACATCTGAGTACACAATTTAATGAAAACAACACACACACACACACACACACACACACACACATCTAGAAAAAAGTTCATTTCTGCTTTCTGCAGAATAGACGATGGCTGTGCAAGGAACCCAGTTATTTTGCGTGATCTTTAAAAATATTCATGCCAATCAGTCGGTATACTTTTTCTAGAGCGCGCAACGTGCGTAAAACTCTTATTCGCAAGCTAAAAAAATCACAGCATATCCACGGAGTGAATGATGATGAGTGGGCGAAGCTGCGGAGGTTCATCGGTAAACCGTGAATCTTCCGTGAATTCTGCCCAGCACATCATCACCGACGTGAGATCGGGCGCGTTTATACTAAAGGTTCGATGAGTTATGACGACTTGCAGCTCACTTTAATTTTACATGTACGCTGTGAATTTTCATTGTTTAGAAAACCATTGCTTTAGAAAACATGTGGCGTCTTTCGTTAAGCAGCTGGCGTCTTTTCTCTTTGCTTTAGAAACATCTGGCGTTCTTTCGTTTTGCTTTTACAAAACATCTGGCATCTTTCGTTGGTTTACTTCATCAATCAACGGCGTTTTGAACAAAACTTTTATTGTTTAATCACGCACAGGAGAAATCTCACCAGGCACTACCTTGGAGGTAAACAATGGCTGCTAATGGGAATGAGAGACAGAAGAAGTCGGCTTTTAGCTAACACTTACACTTCTACTTCTACTAACGTTTCCTACTGGAACATGCCAATGGCTGCTAATGGGGAATGAGAGACAGAAGAATTCGGCTTTTAGTTAACGCGCACGCTGCGAATTTTTTATTGTTCAACAACGCACAGGAAAAATCTCCCACCGGCACCACCTTGGAGGTCAAAGCTGTAAGACTTGTTACGCACTACAACTACGACTACGACTACGAGGGACGAACGGGTGCCGCCTTAAGGAGCTTCGCCCCTAAAATACGTTTGTAATACTTCAACTGTAACATTCTGTTGAAAATTCTTTTAGTATGCATACCGAAATGCTCATACCACTGGTCTTGGAAGCTGTGCCCTCACACGGTCTCTTTGAACTTATAAAACGCACGTTTGAACAACATGGCCTCAAATGAATTCTGATCATTTACTTAAAATGCCTTAGTCTTTGTACCGGCATCCTTCGCATTTTAACTCCCGTGAATGAAAAGATGCACATTCTTTTCATTCTTTTTATATGCGAGTAATATGGAAAAGAAAAATAGAATGAACGAAGACATTGTGCACCAACGTACAGACCTATGTTTGGGACTTCGCCATAACGTGTCCGGTACAAGTTGCGAAGGTAACCATAAACTTCTCGACGAGTTAATTGCTTCAGTGCTGGCTAGCTTTTCAACATAATACTCGATCATGTGCCCCTCTCTTCCTTAAAAGTGGGCTACGTAGTCTTATCATCTAAATTAGGCCTCTTTTTCAGTGTGCGTGCGCTACCGAAAATCGTCTTTCATCAATCATTCTCATGTGGACAACAGTTCTCGTTTTTTATTTTCTGCATTACTTCGATGGCGCTTCTTTTGTACGCATGTTTTCACAAATGATTGAACCGGGGCATTACATCCGTTCATGCGATCCATCATACTTCAAAGCGAACTTCATTCAAAATGCCGCGCATGCGTCTGGCTATGTAGCAAGATAGGATATGCAAACTACGTTGATTCGCTTGGCCTATCGGCCGGGTGCCTTCATAGCCTGCTTCGTCTTCTCGGCGGCTAGTTTTATTACGTGATATAATATTCTTGCGATAGCAAAAAAGAAAAGTTTGTTGTCGAGAGCAAGTTCGCTAAAACTCCATGAAATCCCACATATTTGTTATATTGCTTCCTATTCTTGCGTGATTAACAATGAATTAAGCAAGGAAGCGAAAGAGCAAACACAACCTCAAATCCTTCATATGCTTAGCAAGTACTCTGTACAACGTTATGCGGTATTTCGAAATACTGATGACATCATCTTCTCGCTGATGGTCGTAGCCGTGTGAATCCGTGTCAGTTATCCTATAACAATTACCTATGATTACATGTACGCGTGCAAAAACTATAACCTGTCTCCAAATATGAGAGATGTTGCAACCCTATTTTACTAATCATTGGTAATTGAGGTATCACTAATCGCTCCATGTCACGATCAACGACTATGATGATTACTATTATTAAATTTGATTCGAAATATAATACTGAATGCTCCAAATGCTGCATGCTAACGAAATGAATGAAAGTGTTATTTAATAATGATTTATTGCCCGTTCGTGTTTCAGCCTAAAACAAAGGCAAGTAATGAACACTTAAAAAGAGGCAAAAATGGAGAGGTGGAGTGGGTGTTAAACGAAAAGTGATTTCTTGAATGCCATACAATATTGGATAATCAATGACAGGTAAAACAACAGCACCAATGGCCGTTAAGAAGATAGGAAGCAGTGAGAGTGTGTATGTGTGCCTGACGGCGCAACTAGCCACGCGCGCGAACGAGCTCCCCATTTCAAAATGAAGCTAATTGCCTTCACTGCTAGCTTCTGGGTTCGTGTGCGACGAATACGGTGTTCAAATAACCTCTTCATGTAAAGTTGACGGTCGCATGAGGCGTTAGTATATCAAGCAAGAGACACTGCAGCAATAGGCCATTTTTATTCGATTCGCAGCCGCAGACTTGTGGTGTAGCACTGTCACACATTCCAGTTGTTGCAGCATAAACTACTGTGACGCCACCGCCTAACCGCCGCCAACGCAATCGGTCGCCTCCTAACGCTAGCCTCCGGGCGAAAGTTGGAGCTATAAGGAAATTTTTGGTTAGTACAACATGTCTTGCCTTAACTTTCGCGCATTTTTATTTCAACAGGCCGTGTTTTAAATATCGGTGGTAGGAATGCATAGGCAGGAAAGCTGAATTTGAGCCTCGAAAAGTTGCGCTTTGCACCAATGAACGGTAGTACGATTTCTGAGTTGTGTAGCCCTGGACCCCGCGATACGCGAAGTTCGCACTTATTTTATTTTTGCTGTGCGATTATAGCTTCACCGGAAGTAGTCAGTGTAGCCGAGGGACGCCGGGGTATAAAGAGAAATATGGTCACTGCATTTTTCATACAAGAGAAATAAACTGACTACGTTGAATGACAATCGTGTACAGTGGATGCTGGATAATGTGTGGTTGTGTAGTCGCAGGTGTCTACGCTTGTAAACGAGACCCAATGTGCACAAGACAAAAGGCAGTTTTAGAACTGGGTACGCTAAAGCGTTGCGCTTGCATTTGTTCCCACTGCGCATACGTTATTCACTGTTCTGCCTCAAGCCGAGTAATAAATCACCCGCTAGAGCTGCGTCATAGAACATAAACAATGAAACCAACAGTGAAATAATTCTAGAAGAACATAGGGGATAATATTTGAGGTTTTTTACTGTAGTGTAATGATTATGACGTAAATTGAAAGGAATTAAACAGTGAAGAAACAAGACAATCGCTGCAATGAAAGCTGTTCGTATATGTACCTTGGAAGTACAATTTTTCACATTGAGATACTTCTGGTCACATGTTTCGCGTTGCCTCTTGTGATTCAAGACAGCTGTCTTTAAAGTGTGGGCAAGGGTGCAGTGACTGTTGTGTCATCACATTATACTGTGACTGTGAGATGAACTCATCGGCAAAGTGCGAACGTTTCTTGTGTGTATTGTGTGTGAACATTGTTGTCGACACGAGGACATTATGCATGACGTGAGAACCTTCCTTTTAAAAGGACATTGCCGTGAGTGAGTCTACCTTTATTTATAAGTTCGTGACGCTAAATTATAAATAAGGAAAGAGGAGCAGCCGGAGCCATGCATAGGCACCAACCTCTCCTTAAACGCATTTAATTAAAAAAAAGCTGTTCGTAGTAAACCCACGCAAACTTGAATGCAGCTCAGCGCTCAAGAAAAATCTCGCACAGTGCAATCGAAAACCCGGGCAATCACCCCCGAAACAAAAATTTTAATGGCGTTAAGTATCGCTCCAGGAGAGACGCAAACGACAAGCGCTGCGCTTCGACCACGACTGCACTTCTTTTTCTGTCGATGCTTCTTTTCGTGTCGAACGCATTGGTGCATTGGCAAGCAAGCATATAGAGGAATAAAAGGCGCTACCTAACGGCATGAAATCTGCTGCCGAAAGGCGACCGTTCGCCGACGCACACCTATGGAGTGAAACGCCGCCAAAGGCGCATTCAATGTTCTGGGGCGCCAGAAACTACAAGCGGATGCATGCCTGAACCCATCACCTGCTATAGAGCAGTCAAAGACAAAGAAGTCTCAAGAGAACAAAAAAGAAACAATAAAACATTGTGTATAGAACTGTATAGAAAAAAGAGAAAACATAAAAAGAATTTCTGCGAATGGCAGAAACGATCGTCGACCCTGCAGGCGCTGCTCACGAAGCGAGACTGCGTGTCGGAAGCAAGGAAGAGGAGAATGCAGGAGAAGACGGCGCCAGAATTCCTAGAATTCGCGTGTTCGACGTTGATAGCTTCTTTCGGGGGTTTCTTTATGCACGGTTTTGTTTTGCTGTTTTTTTTACTCCTCCCAGTGAGTTCCACATACCTCGCAGCTTCCCCTGCAGAAAGAACAGCGCTTGAGGAAGAGGAGGAGCGAAAAACGCCGATGTCTTTCGCAGTCGTGTTTTGCCTCGCTTATCCTTGTCTTGCAATTTTGTTCTGATAACACGGGCTCAAAGCTTGAGGTGTAGGTGTAATGCACACCGCATGAGCGTGACAGGTATTAGGACGTTTGACATTAACACTCCGGCGCGTCCTCGTGACTCATTTACGTATAATTTATTTTTTCCTTTTTTTATTGATCAGACAAGATATGATGCTCAGGTAAATCGTGTAATTCAAAATATGTGCCGCCCGAATAAAAAAAGAAAACTCTTTCAACACGGTTTCTATAAGCAACACATTTTCTTTAATATGACAACATTTTAAACACGCTATCATCTCGTTTTGTTTCTATATAATATTTAATTATTTCATTAATATTCAAGAGTTGTCGCCCGTCTCGAACTAATATATAAACACCGCGAACGGCAACTCCGCGGACAGGCAGGACGACTTAAATGGCGCTGCCATTCTTGTATGCGTATATGTAGTGTACCAGTGATGATACTAGAAAAACAAGTTAGAACGCAAGCGCTTCGGCGGTCTCAACTGGTAGGAAATGTTGCTAGGGAGTGAAGATAATCGTAGTGTCTTCTGCGTTTTTTTTTCTTCTGATTTTGTTTATTCTAATTAGCAGAAACGCGCTTGAAAATCGATACGCTCTTAGCGCTGAGATTAACACCAATATCTCGTTGAACCCCACGGGCTTCCAGCATGAGGTACTGTTAAGTTAATTCTCATTTGGCTCATTTTTGGGTCCTCTTCAGCAGTCAGCTTCAATCAACGTTTACAAGCTGTCTCTGTATGTATATACATATATATGGGGACTGGGGGTGGAGGCCGTGATCAGGTAGATCGTACACTGCTTCATTAAGAAGGGGTGCCATGAGGATTGAAGTTATGCAAACCTTATGCACACATGCTTATAATTTTAAAGCTTCAGACAGGTAAAGCAAACATTAGGAAAACAATTTGAAGCAGCTTCACCGACTGAAACGCCGGGGGCATTATCATTATCTTCGTTCCTGTCTTCTTGACGATTTGTACTTGTTCAAAAGAGGCTCTTTTGGGTGAAGGCGTCGAATGCGTCAAATTATGTAGCGACAGCCCCGTAGCCGGTTTCGAACAGCGTCGTTTTAATTACCCTGGCTTCTTGGGCAAGAAAAATGTGAAAGTAACGGCATGGAGCGAGAGGAAGAATGTAATATGTTTGCTGCTTAGAGGACGCGTATCGTGGGCCAATCTTACACTTCCACTGCTGCGTATAGTCTCTCTCCTGTTTTGACATTATGGCGCGGCACGAGCCAAACTTAATAAGCGGTCCACAGAAATATACTGACATCGTATGCGTACCCCTCAAGAAATTCGCCCCCACCTACCTTTGCCCCTGAGATTCCATGAAGTTTTTAATGAAGACGCCTGGAAAAAAGGCAGCGTACTAATGATAACTACAAAGAAAGCCTGAACAGCTACACGACCGGCGGATCGGTTCTTTCGTCTCTCCTACTTTCTCGCGTTCGAAGGTTATTAAACCCGTGTCCTCACGAGCGTGTGAAGAAAACAAAGTGACCCAAAGCGTGCACACCTCGGACAACGAGAGGGGAGGAAAAAGAAAGAGAAAGAGAAGAGGTGAACCACGTGTCAAAGCATGAAGACGTTGAAAAAAATTAGATGTGTTTCTTATCTTGCTTCAAGGGGGTCAACATCGTAGCATGCTTCTTCATCGCTTGCTTGTCACTTGACACCGCTTAATCTTCTCTCCTTTCAAGGCGTTCCTAATGAAGCCAGCCAGAGGGCTCAAGTCATTTCTCGAGGAGCTGTACACAGAAGGGAGCGGAGTTGTGTTGCCTTCTTTTCATCTTGGAGGTCAAGATCTGGTACTAGCGTTAAGACTGGTTACGCACTACGACGGGGAGGAACGGGTGCCGCTTTAAGGAGCTTCGCCCCTAAAAACCGACCGCTCGCGCTGCACAACCGTTCACTGACCACCCCGTATATATAGGCACTGGATTTTGACCTCCAAGGTAATGCGTGTGTGCGATTTCTTCTGTGCGTGATTAAACAATGAAAATTCACAGCTTACATGTAAAATTAAAGTGAGCTGCAAGTCGTCATAACTCTCATCGAACCTTTAGTATAAACGCGCCCGACCTCACGTCGGTGATGATGTACTGGGCAGAATTCACGGAAGATTCACGGTTTACCGATGAACCTCCGCAGCTTCGCCCACTCATCATCATTCACTCCGTGGATATGCTGTGATTTTTTAAGACCAGGTATAATTTTGGCGATTTTCCATTCAGTTCGAATCCAAGCTTCTTTTATGGAATAATTTATTATATAAAGGACATCTTCCCGTGACTCTTTGAATAAAATTTTTAGCATTGCCGAAGTGTCTCTATCGGGGCCTGGAGCAGCAGCGGGAAGTTTCCTTAGCACCTCTGATAATTCCTCCATCGATATTTCAGTAAAACTATCACCTGATTTCGGCATTAATGAAGGGGAATGAACCTTAGTTGAAAAACGCTTTTCCAAACCTTGCGCTATGCTCTCAAATGACTGCGTCAATTCCTGTGGCGTTAAAATTATGGATTCAATATATACTGATTGAGGAATTAGTTTCTTATGCTTGAGAAAGCCAAACAGTGCTCTTTTATTATTTGATTTCGAAAGAAATTCGAAATGCTTTTCGTCATACTCCACTTTCGCTTTCGCCACTGTACCTTTAAATGTGCCTGCAATGAATTTATAATCTGACCAGTTTTTAGGGCATTGATTGTGTAGTAGCTTCTTCCAGGCGGCTTTTCTACTCCTGTAATTCCGAGTGAAGTCTTCATTTCACCAACGCGACATCGACTTTTGTTCAACTGAGTGAACCTCAAATTCCACTTTTCTACGCAACTCCTGTAAAACTGAACAAATGCTCAATGCTTTTAAATGCGAAGCATTTCTTAGCGAACCTCTGGCACTTTGAGCGTTTCTATCTACGTATCTATCTATCTATCTATCTATCTATCTATCTATCTATCTATCTATCTATCTATCTATCTATCTATCTATCTATCTATCTATCTATCTATCTATCTAGCCGCCTACGTCTGGGTGCTCTCATGATCGCCTCCTCCACTTGGTGTAGACCAAAATTTGCATGGCAGGGTAAGAGTATTTGACGAATATGATTGCCGGTTCAGCACATGAATAACATTAAAATCCTGTCGCGTGCGTTGTCAAACCCTTTCCACTAGACACGTGTGGCACATACCCGTTTACCACGGGCCGCGGGGTACGGGTATGCGCCACAGGTGATTGACAGTTTATATCTACCCAGGAACAGCGAGGAGAGACATTGGTAACTTAAATGCTAGATCGTTAAGGAAAACCAACATCGGCAGCGTTGACTCAACGAATGGAAAGAATGAAAATTAGGATCCCAGCCGGAATCGAGCCCAAGCATTCTGCGTGCCAATCAGATATTCTACCACTGAGCCACGCCAGGTCTATAAACTGGTTTGGAAAAACAGCATACGCAGGCGTTATATCGGTGCAACGTCAATTGTGGTTGTGGTGCTGGCTGTCTAATCTTAAAAGAACGCAATAAACACTACATGATACTCCTACGATGTGTACTCCTACGATGCAGGCGTCATTTCAGATTAACGTCTGTAGTTCCAGTGTTGGCTCCGCTTTTATAGCAGTCTTATAAAGATTACATTTGTATTCCTATGATTGAGCAAGATATATTGAAGCATTCCTCGACCCCAGAGGAATACATTAACCAAAGTTACATATGATATCCACATCACCGCACCGTAAAGTGCACTTCGTCCGCCAGAACGACGCAGTCTCCTCTTCATTTCTTACGAGGCTGGGCGATGGCCTCATAGTGACCGAGGATGATGCCAGATTAGCCGCTTTGTGGATTAGGCTACGTAGGCCACATACGCCCAGGTAGCCTACGAATACGACAAACACCAGCCACTGATGTTGGTCTGCGTAGCACTATCCAGGCCTACCAGCCTCGACGGCTTATACCTCACCAACGCGAAGGGTGGCTTCAGGTTCCGACATGTCGCCGGCTCTGTCGACACAATTTGTCGACGAAATGACCAAGGCATCCACGAATTCCAACAGCTATACTATACCACATACTTCATTACACATGGACCCCTCGTCACCACGATCAAGACCGGGTCCTATAACAAGTCATGACCAGCTGCTGGTGCTCACTGATCACGGTGATAACGCCCTTGTTCAAGAACTGCCAAGAACTTCTTCCACACATGCACACGGGTTCGTGAAACGTGCGTGTGTTCTCGGGACACGTATAAGCACTACATATCACCTTAACGCTTCTGGTGTTGGTAATACCCACGTTGCCTTTGGCAGCGTTACCCAACCGTAAACAACTGGTTATATAACACATATGCGGCTCTTCAGCATATATATGTGTGCGTATAAAATTTATACAAATCTTTAGTATTATTTTGTAACGTGTCGCTCACTAAAAAAAGGTTACTCCAGTCACCTACCCGCCGCATGCTTCGCGTAACATCGACTCCCACGGTACGTGAGATCTGCCGAATTTTTTTGTTTTGACGTTGCTTTTGAGAGAGATGCCATGGAGCAATGCAAGCTCTTTTTAAACATACTATAATTTATGCACGTAAGTCTTCTAGAAATTACTGATATTACCGGGTAAATAATCTCATATATCACCGGAATGTGATCACTATTAGTAGCAGAATCCTCGGTCGACCAAGAAGAAATACAAAGGCCTCATCCCGAAAAAGTAAAATCTAGCGAAGAGGCAGCCATCCCTCTGATAAAAGTAGGGATGCCTCAGTTGTGACAAGTCTGACTATTACCCTGAGACCAATCCCATAACCGAGTGCCACACGAGTCTGTCCTTAAACCCCATGTTATATGATGGGAATTATAGTCACCCGCCAGTAGGACATTATTACCGCTAACAGAGATTACACTATCCAAAGGGTTTGTATCGTGCACCCATGACGGATAATATACACTTGCTATGTAAAATGTTCTGCATGAAGGAAGGCTCAATGCAGTTACTAGAATTTCGTGCTCCGACGACAGAAGCTGAAGTGCTATTTGCGCCTTGTGGTAAAATCTGTTTGAAATTAACGTAAGTAATCCACCGCCTCTTGATATTCTGTCAAGAAGAAATGATCGATAGCTTTTCAAATGGTAATACTGATCTGGACCTAACCAAGTTTCTTGTAATAATATTATATCTGGATTTTTTTCAACAATGAGACACGACAAATCTGTGGAAGCTGAAAAATTGAACGACAATTCCACTGTAAAACTTTCAAAGGCTCACTGATTGGATATACCAACCGCAGAGACAATCTTCTCAAGGATGCTTTCGTTTATGACCTTGCTAGGCGGAGCCTTCTTCGTTTTAATCTCAGGCGACAAGGAAGCCGATGGGTTTAGAGGGGATCGGCTACGTTTCTGGGCACGCGAATCTATCTCAACGTCAGTGTTGACACTCATATCTAGGATGTGGTGACGACCCTCGCTCCCTGTAGACTTACTAACCTCCCGGAAGTCATCGAGGGGCTACCTTTCTTCATCCATGCCACATCTGGCTTCCTGCTGAGCTGACAGCGAAGACCTCTTCTGCGGAGGAGCTGTTGTGTTATTTATCAGTTGAGTGTCCTTTCCTTAATAACTGTCATTGCTTCTCTCCTAGAATATCGTCTTCTGTCCACTACTTCCAGTAGTTGCTTCTCTTGAAAATGAACTGGACAGCTAGAATAGTCCGCTCTATCAGCGCCCTCACATAGGCAGCACTTCTCATCTTGGGCAGTACAGTCGGAGTGTGTGTGACCCTCGTCACATATGCAACACCGTACTCCAGATTTACACCCACCAGCACTATGGCCAAAACGCCAACAGTTTCTACACTGCAGGGGACGCGATGCTAACGGTTCAACCCTGAAGATTAGAGGCCAAGCTTTTATTTCCGATGGGCAAGATGTTCCGGCGAAGGTTGCAATTACCGACTCTGTGCCTACCCTCACGTTGTCTACAACGCGGTTGCACCGGTAGATAGCGATTACTACGGCCATTGAGAGTTTCTCGAGTGCCTCAGAAGGGCTTAATTGAGAGTCAACTCCACGTACTACACATTTGGTGCATGCGAGATGAGGTAGAATATACGCACTCACCGGGATAGAGGCAAATCACGAGCATTTCAGTAGATCCGCTACACAATGTTTGTCCGGTGATCTGCATACAATACCTCCGTGGCCGAACTGTCGCACATCGGTGATGCTCTGATACCGAGAAGTTACCGCACGAAGTTGCTCCTGAATCGCATTAGGGTTGTTCAACCGGATTGAACCACTACCCAAGGGCACCAGCGCAACGGGAATGCTGCTCACGCCGCTGCGTAGAAAGAGATCAAGAGGTATATCATCCGCTCGAAGAGAGGCTGACCATGCCGAACTGCCTTGCCCAGGAGAGTTCCTGGACATTGTTGCGATCACTCGACGATCCCTGAAAACAAAACTAACACAGGTGAAGATAACTACTCGATGGAAACAAAAGATATTAAGCCACCCGACTCTTAGCCACCAAAACGCTCAGCAGCAGCGACGACCTAGTTCCGAGCAGCTTGCTTGCTTGCTTGTGCCTTGCATTTGGCTCACACCCACACCGGGGGATTGGCCAAGAAGCCGGCGGTTACAGTCAATTGGAACATTGGGTTAACAAAGAAAATCAGGGAAAGGAAAAGATGGCATTTTTCAAGTAGAATAAGGTGATTTTCATGATACGAGAAAAAGAAATAACGAAATAAATAAGATTTTGTTTTCGGGGAAAGGGGATGGGAAACAATAAATTGATAAACAAAGGATTAGCAAGGTAATCTCATTGTGTCAATCAGGAATTCGCAGAGGGCCCCGCAGACGTTCCTTTTACTGAATTCCAATGAAGCAGCCCCAAAGGAGAGGATATTTAAAGTGCTTAGTGGTATTCCTAATTTTTTAAATAAAATTTCAAAGCATTTTTCCTTTGGTTTTTAAAACGGTGGCATCTTATCATATCGATAATGGTCGATATTTTCGGGTTCGTTACAGTTGGGACACAAAGGGGATGGGACCAGACCAGACCTGTTTAAGTAGAAATTAAGCTGTGGAATACGACATCTTAATTTAGTGATGGATACTTCCAATTTACGCGTGGGACACCATTTATTATCCCACTCAAATTGCAAGTGTGAATATTCTGAATTCTGTATTTTAATCTTTTCTGAATCTTCAACAAGAGAAAATTTTCTGAACCTCGCACCTCGCCGCTGTGACATAAGCTGTAGGAGGCATAACTGACAAAACTGGGCCTTCAAGGGATACTCTCGCGAGTGAGTCAGCCATCTCGTTTACAAATATTCCACGATGACCTGGAACCCATATGAGCCTCACTAGGCGAATGTTTATGGGGATTAATGACCTGAATGTGTTTAGAATAACTGACTCCGAAGTTGTAGTGAGGGACGAACACACAGATAATGAATCGGTCACTATAACAACTGTCGAATGATTTGCAGGAAGTTTTTGAAGGGCTAAAATAACTGCCATTAACTCCGCTTCAAATATAGGAGTATAATCTGGAAGGCGTAATGAATATGACCAGGATAATGATTGGGAGAAGATACCCACACCTGCTCTCTTATCATTCATGGATGCATCTGTTGCAATTACATTATTAATTCCTAATTGTAAGAGGTGATCTTCGAATACGCCAATTAAATACTTAGAGGGCAAGAGTTTCGCATTTGCTGGGAATATGTCGTCGAATTCTATTTTTACATTGGATATGGATTTATCTAATGGAATGATTTCGGAGATATTAACGTTTAGGGGTTCCAGCAATGTTTGAACAAGCAAATCTGAGGTTTATGAAGACGGGACCAGTGCTCATTGAAAAAAGCATTCGATTCAGCAAAAAATACGAATTGCAACCGTCTTGGAGTAGCTTCATATAAATTTAAATATGCTTTAACTGTCAAAATACGGAATCTGCAAGCAAGAGTGGGTACCCGAGCTTCTTGATACAACACGCTATTAGCTGTAAATTTAGGAACACCAAGACAACTCCGAAGGGCTTGGCGCTCTAAGAGAACCAAAGGATTAATCTTGTATGCTGGCCCACCAGAAAAAAGCACGCAACCAAATTCAAGAATCGGGCGAACGTACATACGGTAAATCATGATCACAGTATCTCTGCGTAGCCCGGAACGGAGCCGACCAAGTTTAGTTATCATTCCGACAGCGCGTGTAGCCTTAGCTTTAACATTTTCAATGTGGCTACGCCAGCTCAGTTTGTCATCATATATTACTCCCAGATATTTAATACAGTCCACTTGGGGAATTCTTTCTTGCCGATAGTGAAGAGAAATATTAACAGGCATATGTAAAGGAAAAACAATTATGGCACTTTTGGTAACATTTAGTTGCATTCGAATATCTTCAAACCAGGAGTCTAATGTTGCTAAATATGATTGCAACGTTGAATGGAGTAAATGTATGTCATAATCAGATGCGAAAAACGTAATGTCATCTGCATATACATACACTTGTACCTTATCACACAGTGAAATCGAACTTAACAAGATATAAATAAAACAGGTGAAAGAACAGAGCCCTGGGGAACACCTCTCGTTTGACTATACTTAGACGTAGAAACGCCTCGTTGGGCGAAATAAATTTTTCTATCTTTTAAAAATTCGCACAGCCAATTTGTAATATATTGCGAAAAATTTAATTCGTTGAGGGCATTAAGGAGAATGATATGTTCAACGCTATCATATGCCTTGGCTAAATCTAGGGTTACTAAAGCCGATAATTGTCTTCTGTGCCGGGCAAGCTTTATACGACCCTCTAAATCGACATGTGCACACCATATCGAGCAACCGGGTCGAAATCCAATCTGGCACACGCTCAGTATTGCATTATCTGTGATAAACTTCATAATTCTTATGTATAAAATTCTTTCTATTAATTTAACGACATGGGACGTTAGAGCGATTTGCCTAATGTTGTCTATCTGCATTCCCGCTCCCTGTTTTTTAAGAAGGGGAACAATTTTTGCAAGTCTCCAGTCAGGAGGAATCCAGCCATTTCTAAGGGAGTGGTTGACGACGTTAAGAAGATCGTCTGGAGAGATATCAAATAATATCTTTAACATTTCTGACGTAACTCCATCTGGGCCTGGAGCTGAGTTAGGGAGAAGGCGAATGACATGCGCAAGTTTTTCCATATTTACTTCGATAAAATCGTTCACACATGAATGCTTTACAAACTTTAGTTGTAACTGTGATGTAAATCGCTTTTCAAGGCCCGTTGCAATTTCAGTTAATAAATCTGCCAATTCCTTAGGTGAAAGAATAACCGAGTCAATGTTTACAGGCGCTGCAATAGCCTTACGACTACGAAGAAATCTAAACAGAGCTTTTTTATTACCACTCTTGGAGAGAAAATTGCATCGTTTTTCTTCATATTCATCTTTCGCTAATGATACTGTTCTTTTGAACATAGCTTTAGCGTACAAATAATTTCGCCAATTAGTAGGATTTTGGTTTATAAGAAGTTTCTTCCAGGCCGCTTTTCGGCGTCTATAATATCTTGCACAATCCGAATTCCACCATGCACACACTGAATTTCCTTTTGCTGGTGATATAGTGAACTGTGATTTTGTTATGGTACGTTTTAAAACTGAGCAAAGACTCATAGCTTTAACATTTCTCTCCATACTGGACAATTAGTTGACTGCAAATTCTTTTTAAATTTGGAGTAGTTTACAAAATTTTGCGCCTGGTAGTCTACCGATAATACTGGGATCCTGACTTCAAATACAAGTGGACGGTGATCACTACTTGTAGCAGCATCAAGCACAGTCCAAGACGAGATTAAAACGTTTGAGCTAGCGAATGTTAAATCTAAGACGGATCTCGAGGTACAGCGAACAAAAGTGGCAACTTTGGAATTTAGACATATAAAGTTGTTTGTGTTAGTCCAGTCAAATAACCGTTTTCCCGATGTGTCTGTGCGGAAACCCCACGACACATGATGGGAGTTGAAGTCTCCCATCATGTAAGCCCGTTCAAAGCCTTCTTCTAAGAGGCGTGTTTTCTTTTCTTCTTTCCTCTGTGGCGCACACCCACTCCGAATGTTTACGCCGAACGTATAAACTGGTAATATTTTCTACAAGCATATGAAGAATCTATAGTATGTAAGCATTTCTGAACATAATGGTTACCAAGTTTTTAATATATGCTCGCGTGAATTTAGCCAACTTTTGCTCTAGCTGGTCATAATTCCACTACAAGGAAATACCGATGTTTGCATACGCAGCAAAACTATGCAGTGTGACTGGAACATGGAATGATTGCTTATAATATAGCCACATGTGTACAATATGATTCTTTAACTTATGAAACAGCTAATGTATTATCATCGAAACCTGACTACAACAGTTCACGAACGTCATTTCAGAGAACAGATTCAGCAAAAAGAGCCGCTGCGTAAATAATAATGCTAGGTATACTAAGTATGCGTCTCAACATTGGTCAATCGTAACGGAAGGCAGATGATAATTCGGATGTACTCACAAATACTGTACTGTACAGAAAATCAGAATAAATGGCTCAGCAATTCTTGCAAATGGCTATTTCTTGTCCAGAAAGATCGATGTGCAGGATAACGAGTAATCCATCTACTAAATTTCGTACAGTGTTGAGCAAATGAGAAGTCAGCATGCTCCGGTTTCGCTGTCACATAGTAATTATTTAGTGTACATCGTCAGTTTAATAATTATTGTACGTGCAAGAACTCTACATTTTTATATATCACGCGGAAAAAAAGTTTAAGGAGGCTTAGGATAGTGGTAGCAAACGTCGTGCATTTTTCTTTTTTTTGTTTATGGAAGCCGCCGCGGTGGATCAGTGGTTACGGCTCGATTGCGGTCGCGGTGGTCACATTTCAATGGAGGTAAAATGGTGGGAGCCCGTGTACAGTGGGATGTCAGCGCACGTCAAAGAACCCTAGGTGGTCGAATTCAGTTGGAGCGCTTCCCTAAGGCGGCGACTCTCATAGCCTGAGTTGCAGTAGGACGCTAAACCTCATAGGCCACCTTTATTCCTTATGTGGCCGGGTTTGGCCGACAAAATCTGTGCACGTGTTATCACTTGTAGCAAGCCACGCCTGAACGTATCTGAACATTCTAGAATGTTTTTGATTGCTCTAACCAGGTTACACGCACGTCACGAAGAGTTGAGCCGATTGTGGAACGCAGGAGACCATTAGCGATTCCCCTGCATTGCACACTGACCCGCTTCTGAAAAAAAATTACTCATCATCTCCCCCTACGGGCAAACGTGGTTGGATGCGAAAGCATCGTGGGGGGTGCTTTTCCGTTTCTCTTACGTCACTTATGAGACGGTGGTTGTCGAGGCATTTGAATTACCGCTTGCCGGCGTGTGCGTTTACGTTCGGCTTCCCGAGCCTTGCTCTGCTCCGCGACGATGGTGCTGCCGATGAAACTAGCGCCGACGTTGACGTTGTTCATGGCGTTCGCACACCGTTGAAAAGAGAGAAAATGACGGAGGCACAGCGAACGCGCGCTTTCGCAGCTTCGAGATTCACTTGCCGGCATTGCCGTTTACATTCAGCTTCGCTAGTGTCCATAGCTCCGTTGCGAAGCAGAGTGCAACGGGAGCGAGCGTGCGCCGCATTATGTACGAGCGCACAGCTGTGGCGGAGAGAGAGAAACGGGAGAGGAGAAACGAAGCGGAGGCAGCGCTCACGCCACGTCCTCCCACCTCCTCGCACTCACGCGAGGAGAGGGGGAGAGTTGGCGGATGCGCAATATGGGTGCGGACGCCGCAGAACGGACCCCGCCCCGAGCACAAGATGCTTTCACATCTAAAAGACGACGCGTTGGGCCGGTTGATCAACGATCCTACCCGCCACTGTCATGGTACTGTGAGTGTCTTGTTGATCTTGGCGCAGATTCGCCAAACAAATTGTTCGATCTTTATCGGCTTGACTGCCGCCTCCTTCACCATCCACTTGACAATATACGACTAACATCAACAAACCAAGGGCAACATTTTACCTACGCAGACTACATTCGCCTACCAACACAATGACTACATAGTAAATGTGTATAGCTCATTTGTGGCTATAAATGCCACAGAGCTTTGTCTGAGTCGTGAAAAACGCATAGCACGGTACAACAACGCTTACCCGAGACCACTCTTGTGTAAACAATCATATTCCGTGGTCTCCCTTCACTACATGATGGCTCTGTGCTCCCGCAATAAGGAATAACTTGGTCCCGCAATTCGTATATACGCTCGGAATAGCTCACTCTGACTGTAACAGGGCGAACCTTTGAGCTACGTCTGACAGATGTGAAATACTGAGGAATCTCGCGTCGGTCATCAGTATCGCCATGATAACTCTCGTCTCCCCGTGAAGCACGCGTATGTCAGCGTGTGTGGTGCGTGTAACCGTGCAACTGTGCAGCGCTAAGGTAATCGCCTAGTGGCGGCATTTACACGCATACTTTCGTGAAAGTGCTTTCCGAGCAGACTGTTTATAAATGCGGCTTTTTCGCGTAGTTCACGGCGTACCTCAGATTGCTCGTTCCACAAGCCGCGACCGCCTCATTAAAATCGGCCAAACAAAATTAGTCCGCCACGGACTCCGCTGACTAAGCTGCAACTTTGGGCATTACTCTATCCTGTCCTTCCCTAACGCTTGCCACAGCTTAGCTTCCAATGAGGTGAGCGTTGAAGTGTACGAGCGTGCTTCCATGAAATGTGAGCACGCCGCTTGCTCGTTAGCATTTTGTTGACGGACGAGCGCACCGGCACGCAGGCCGTGCCTGGTGGAGATTACAGCTTGGCAGGGAAGGAGTGAAAAGAGAAAGAGCGAAGGAAGCTGTTGGGTGATCGAATAGCTAGACACGTGCAATATGGGATGACAAAAATAGCTGCAAGCAGAGTTGGGAAAGTCTGGGAGATGATGTAGAGACGGGCGCTTCGAAAGATGGAAGAGGTGCACCAGTTTTTACGCCACGTCGTCTTTTGTATGAGGAGCAGACGAATACATGAGAACGAAAGACCTAGCTCATCCCCCAAGAGACGGCTGAAAAGTCAACATCATGAGTGCGTAGAGAGAAGTATAATACTTCGTTAGAAAGTTAGAGTGATCGCTGGAATGTTGCTAATTGTATAGCACGCGTTTGCTGTTCATAAGTATTTGTTGTTTTTTGTTTCGTTCAAGTGCAGCTCCATTCTCGTCTAAGTTTGGCCACAACAACAATAATAACGATGATGATTATGATGGTGATTTTCCGCATTCATGTCGACTAAGAAGATGCCACGAATCGATGATCTAGAGGAAACTTATGTTCCAGTCTTAAGAATTTTAGCTTTCCAGTCTGTGTGCTTTTTGTTTTCTTCTTCAACATAATTGCGAACTGGCCATGACATACGAAGTGCAGCTAATTCCACGCAACTCCGTACAAATGCGCGAGTAATTCTGTCTGCACGATATATCAGCAACGTAAAGTCAATTGAATGAACAGCGTCTGTCTGTGACACTTCTTTTAGCACACTTTTAGCTTTTAGCACACTTTTAGCAATCTTTTAGCACACTTTGTGGAGGGCTCCGGAAATTTTGACCTTCTGGTGTACTTTAAGGTGCACCAAAACTAAGTACACGGTAAATAGGGCAGAAGAACGTAAGACAATGCTCATTTTTACCTGCTTCTCTCCTACAATCTGTGCTTTATTAATTTTTACGTTGCTGACGCGGTAATAAAAAACTGGTGTGAGAACTCTAATATAATAATAATTGTTGGGGTTTTACGTCCCAAACCCACGATATGATTATGAGGGACGCCGTAGTAGAGGGCTCCGGAAATTTCGACCGCCAGAGGTTCTTTAACGTGCACAGTAAATCTAAGTACACGGGCCTCGTTCATTTTCGCCTCCCCCGAAAATGCTGCCGCCGCGGCCGGGATTCGATCCCGCGACCTTCGGGTCCGCAGTCGAGTAGTGTCAGAAATTTGGACGTCTTAAACTATTTATTTAAATCTAACTTACATTATTATTTAGGTGTTCGTGAAATACCAACATAGGAATGAGCCACTCCTATGCGCATATAATTTGTGTAACTCAACCGCTAGAACAGACAGCGAATCATGAACTAACACTCTGTATTGATTACCACGGTGGTGTTTAGAAGTAGGGTATGCATATTTACTCGTTATACCGAGCATAACTACCTACATATTTTAGAGCCGCATTCCATTATTCGGAAAGCAATGATAAAATCGATGAAGCTTCCGTCTAAAGTTTTACTATGTTTCAATAACATTTAATAATAATTGCTTTAATAACATAATACTATGCTTGGTGTTTGTTGTTTGTATTTTGCTCGTTAACATGGTCTTGCTCCGCATATAGAAAGTCTGGCGTGTTAATTAGTATAAGAGTGTGTCGCGCCTCCGTAATGATGCAGACCCGCGGAGCAGATTGCGCCGCTAAGAAGACGAAGCGAAAAAACGGAATTGACTAATATAGCTCGTTTTCAAAGAAAAAATTGAAATGTTCGATTAAAACATCTTGCCATCATTTTAGTGGTCCGGATTTGTAATGAATGGTTATAAGACCCCACATAGACAAAATGTCCCTTTGTTTCTATATAGCCGCCAAGTGGAGACCTTAATTGAGGAATGAGACACCAATTTTACTTCCTAGAGGCAATGAAGCACAGTTTTAATATCAAGCCGGCGCTTACCGCTTAAAGGGGCCCTGCAACACTTTTTCAGCATGGTAACAAAGCGCTGCCGATCGGTAGTCGAGGCTCCTGAAAACACGCGAGCCAAACATTAGAGCGCAGCACGCGGCCTGGAATTTACAAATTATTGTCAGTCAGCAAGAAATCGTTCTCTCTCCTTTCTACAAATGATGGCATATATCGAAATGGCCGCGCCATATACCCACATTCACGGCCATTGGCTGATTTGAGCATCGTGGGCTGCATAGTTACGGCGGCCGCCGCGGGAGGCCGCCACATGCCCGCGCGCGCTCGCGATCACGTTGGACTTAAGTCACGCGTTCGAAAAAAAAAGGAAAAATGTTCACGTTCATGACACGCACGTGACATAACTTCTTTCCCCCATGCCATTCTTCCCTGCTAAGCTTTCAGAGCGTTCGTCAGGACGAATGAAGAGGGAAAGTAATTACAACCTGTGACAAATCTCTGTAACTCCGCTCGCACTTGACGGATTCTAAACAATTTTTGCGGCGGTCGGTTCGTGAAGCAGTAAACTCATTTCGTGAAGCCATTCAATAGTTACTTGAAAATTTCTTGCAGGGCCCCTTAAATATAAGCGCCAAGTTGGACTGAATCATGAGATCTCAATCGGTCAAACAGGACGTTTTTGGTTTCGCTATAGTAGCTGTTAGTGTATTCGGGAGAGCCTAATGTGACCGAGGAAAGGCACCTACTCCCCTTCGCTGTCGTTTCAAAAATGTTTGCCAGAGATCAGTTTCGCTCGTTAACGTTTGTTAATTTTAGAGCCAATACATTTTGCGTATAACCTTAATGTATTCGGAGAAACAATAAAGATGTGGGTGGCGCGTTAATGAAAACGGCATTCCTTGCTGGTTTCGTTTAGCATAGACGTACACGCAGGAGTTTATTTATACGATCATGCTAATACACTCGTGATTTTTTTTTCATTATTACATTTCTCTTCGCGGTTGTACATTTCAAATTGCTTTCGCGTATACGATCCGTTTGCCATGAACGAAATCGGAGCCGTAAAAAAAGAGGCGTGCTTGATTCTGCATCAATTTCGATGGCGCACGATCTTGCCCTGCTTCTACACAATCAAATAACTCTTCTGTCGCATTGTCTGTTGGTGCTGATCGTGCAGAGAATAATTATAAAGGCGTCAAAGTAGAGGCGCAGGCTTGGTGAGGTTCGAAGCTACAGATACCCTGGTAAAGAATCAACAAATTATCCATTGTTTACGGGAAGGCGCAAGCACGGGAAACGGCAGAATGTCAGTCTTGAATTTTGTGTAAATCCCGAGGCTTTTGGCGTCTTTTACGGAAGGCTCTCAACCATAAAAGAGTGCTGTTTACGGAATTCGGAGCGATGCCTTCAATGGGTGAGGTAATGAGAGACACCATAAAAAGAGAAAAAAAACATGGAAATGGGAAGCGGGGAAGAATGCGAAATATTCAGATTGACGCAGACAACGATGAAGTCAGTCTTGCTATTCACGGAACTGGATTTTTTCTTGCGTCTTCCTCGCTTCCGGAACCGGCCATTGCATTTCAGGCGCACGTTTCAGAAGAATGAAAACGCTAACTTAAAAGCTGTCGTGGGGATCGTCGTAAAGGCTTTATTTTGTTTCCTGGTCTAGAGAAGAGTGATTTGAAATTCTTCATTATCGGAATAGTTGTCAAACTGTAGGAAAGTTTGTTTGAATGCTTAGGTTCATTCTTTTGCTTGAAAGTTCAGTGCCGCGCATTGTTCAAGGGTCGCCAGCTGCTGTAATTTTAACTGTTAATGTCTTTTTTAAATTTTCATTTCGCAAGTAATGTATGAGATTTCATGCTTACTTATATATTGCGTGCTTGATTTCTGAGTTTTTCTTGGGGTTTACTTTTGTCAGAAGGTATCGGAAGTCAAACGTCATTGCAGAATTTATGTTCACCATGCTTCACGCCTGCGTCGCATCTGCGGTCAACTTTTATTCTCATGAGCGAATTCCACGCGTAAGTGAACGCTCGCCCCCAGACGATGTGCTCCGCATATGCACAATTTCCAAAGAAGCAGTTCATTTGCACAAATGGTTTCCTTAGTTGTAGAGTTCTTTGCCTTACGTGTTTAACACTGCACGTCATACAAGCTGCAAACATGAAACCCGTTCGGTCTCGCGAACACCAGGACGGCATGAAATGTTGGCTAAATTAACGAATAAAGGAAAAAGTTATAATACACGCAGAACAGAGATGCTTCGTGTGCATTGGGTCACGCATGCTGCTTTCCTTCGTAATATAATAAGTATATATGAGGCTATGGGGAGGGTTAAATAGAAAGCGTAACCGCGGGCAATGCCTGGGGTAATTTCGGTAAAGATGCGTTCCCTCATCCGGTAATATGTTAATACTCGTATTTTGGTTTCCGCATTGATAGAAGCTCTAAAAAATACGATGTCATCGAGAGTGGTAGAAGAAAAATGAACAAGGCAAGTGTCGTTTTTAGAACAAGACTAGTCTCTTTGAGAATTCACCGCGCTGTCAAAAAATACAATATGCTGCAAAGGAAACTCTGCTGTGTACACAACTTTCTAAACAAGGTTTACTCCCCGCATGGTGTTTGTGTTGTGTGGCGTCACTTGGATCTACAGCGTAACGCAATTGACTATAATACTAAGAATCTAACATTTCTCTGCACGATTCTTATCACAAGGCGGCGTGTCTTGCAAAAGTAATAACACGGAAATCCAATGTCGAGGATTGATTACCCTTTCGGGGAAACTTCAGATTAGTTTTCGTTATTACCTGCGCTCCGCAGTGTCATACAATACTGACGCCTGGTGCATCGCAAATTTCATGCGCTTAGCTATGCAGCGAAACACAGGGGTGGCCATGAAATAATAAAGAATAACATCCGTGTCCCTGCACTTTTCTGTCTAGATATGCGCATACTAAGTGCGACATTCAAGCGCGGTATTCCCATCTCCACACTCGCAGTTCCATCTTTCAGCTTAGCTACAATAACAGAAGACCTGGAATTTTGCGTGGTGTTTTGTGCGTGCGGCATTTTCAATTCCCTTTTCACGCCATGATTATTCGATGTGCCTCGATCAGTCATTATGCGACAGCAACACACCAGGATTTTTTGTTATTGCTGCAAGGCGTCTTCGGCACGCATTGCAATATCAGAATACCGAGCTAATCCACAAAAACAAGGTTGTCAGCATCTAGTTTTAAGTTTATTTGTGTTTCATGATGTTTATTTCTTCGCTGAAATTTGAAAGAGGGTCGTGCGCGAGCAGCCGAAATTTTTCTAGCGTATCCATTCGGATGCTTCTTGGCTACACAAAAAAATGTAACATTTCTTATATTGCATTATTGATAAAGTCACCATGAGTCCTTTTAATGCACTTCTCAGGCACTGCATATTCTACGCACTGCCTCTTTTCATCTCAGCTAGAGCTGTTCAGGTTTTGTATTAACTTCTAACGTTGCAAGGCGTCCTACATACACTGATATGGCAAGTTTCTCATTGATATTCACCTAAGACAGGTTTCCTTAGAACAAACATGTTCGACGCGTGCCGCTGGATGATAATGTTGTGGTAGAGATTACTTTTTCTTTTTTTTATTTTAAAGCACAACTGTTACGCGCTAGTAGTAGTAGTAGTACAACTTTATTCATAAGGGTTGGGATAAGGGGTCATGAGCTCGATGGGTGGGGCCCCAAGTCCAGGGCGCCCCACTGGCTACTGCTGCCTGCTTGACGTGACCCAGGAGCGCAAGCTGTACCTCCGGGTCAGAGCTGGCGAGCTGGGCCTCCCATTGCTCGAAAGTATTAGATAGGTTGTACTGGCCTAAAAAGGCATCTAAATTTGGCGGTCGGTTTAGGCATCCCCACGAGATGTGATATAGAGATGGCGAGCCGCCACACCACGGACAGGCGTGCCCATACAGGGTTGGGAAAATTTTGTTCAATCTTTGTAGGTTGGGAAAGACCCCCGTTTGAGTCCTACGGATGTCAGTCGCGTCCTCTTCTTCTAATGATTTGTGGGGGGCGCTGTATTTTTGTCGAGCGCCTCGCGTTTCCAGCGTATAGCTTCCTGCGTTGATCAGGCGCGCGGACTAAAAACGACAGTTATTCCCATCTCGCCCTTGGCCGCTACGGCGGCGCTTCTGTCGGGGCTGCTTAAAACTCGTACTTCAAAACTGAAAAACTATCAGGGAGAATCAACTAATAAGAATGCCAGCCATTCTGCATCTTCAGATCAACTGCGTAGATTATGCTCATAAAAGCCCATAATTGAATTGGGCTAAACCCAGAGCACCTTTGCCGTCAACTCTCACCCGCAAGTGATCGAAGCATGTTGTAGCAAAGGCCCATCTCAGAACCGCGAACAGTGGAGATGCGGGACACCGTATAAGATAAAAATTAGTAGTCGAAACTGAATGACTAATAATGCGAATGGCTTTTCTCCACTCGTTACGTGAGGTCAACGATATTTCACATAACTTAACAAAGTGCGTTTCACATTAAAGAGCGAGTATGCGCAAATAGGGTGAGACTAGATGGTGTAGAAACCCAGACAACCAACTTCGACAAATGGCAGAGTGAACTGGGCGAACTTCGTGAAACGGTCGACCGTATGGCGAAAGAGTCAGCTACTATGCGCGCGTGGTTAGACGATGCCAAAGATCGCTCTCGTCGTAATAACCTACTTTTCTATAACATACCAGATATCGCTACTGAAACAGCGCCTCAGTCAGAAGAAAAAATTCTTGACTTGCTTACAAACAAGTCAGCACTTGGTATTACATGCGAACACATATCCCGTGCACATCGTATTGGTAGATTTTCCTCGAGTAAGGCACGTCCAGTCATTTTCAACTTTCAATCGTACAAAAGCAAGGAGCAAATCCTATCGAAACATACAGAGCTAAAAGATAACAGAATTGCTGTTAGTGAGGACTATTGCGCAGCAACGCGTCACGCAAGAAAAAAACTTATCAACTATGCAAAATCTCGGAACGTGCCCGTCAAGCTAAAATATAAGAAACTCAATGGTAGGTACTATAGTTACAACGCCAACGATGACGTTTGTATGAAATAACATCGAATGATAATGTGAGTGGTTCCGGCGAGTCTTCTACCCGATATTTAAGGTCTGGCCGCGCGGTTTCGGCTGCACGCCAATAGCATGACGTGAGAGGCAAGTGTCCTGTTGAAAAAAACAAAAATATCGGTGTTGCTAACTAACATTCGTAGTTACTTGTCAAAGAACAACGAACTGTGCAGCCTAGTAGATGACTGTGAAGCTGATATTATTGCTCTAACCGAAACATGGCTAACTTCAAAAGTATCAAATTCCGAACTGCTTCGATGCAATAAATCGTATAACATTTATCGATGGGACCGCACTAACAAAACAGGCGGCGGTGTTCTGCTGGCTGTTAACAAATGGTATGAGTCCTTTTTCATCCTAATAAAGTGCGACATTGAATCTGCATGGTGTTGTCTAAGTGTTAATTTCAAAAAAGTTGTTATCGGAGTTTGTTACCGCGCACCATCAAGTGATTCGTCATTTTGCGACAACCTGTACGGGTGCCTGAACCAAACGACAGGTCAGTTTCCGGCGGCTGAGATTATTATCATGGGTGACTTCAATTTCCCGAGTATCTGTTGGTCCGGATCATGTCCCTTTTCCTCGCCTTCCTCATCCGAAGCTAATCGTTTCATTGAATTATGCGCCGATTTCAACTTGCACCGGATCGTCAGTCCACCTACACGCGTAACAAAAACTACGTCATCGCTCTTGGACTTGGTCCTCACGTCGTCTACTGATCTCCTGTCTTCTGTGGTTAACTCACCAGGACTAAGTGATCACAATGTTCTACATTTTTCTATCACTCTATCATTGTCACCATCCCGCAACCGTTTCAAAACAATCAGAGATTACAGGAGAAGGAACTTCGAAGCTATTAACAGTGCGCTCTCAACATTTTTAGATCAGTTTTTGACAAACTTCGACAACCGTCCGTTAGAGCTGAACTGGCAAATGTTCAAGAGAAAAGTAAATAAACTATGCAATCAATTCATTCCTATTAAACAAGGTTTTTAAATAACAAAGCACTATGGTACAACAGATCACTGAACTGTCTTTCTAACAAGAAGAAACGTCTTTTTCGCATTGCAAGGCATTCGCAATGTCAACATAAATGGGAGGCTTATAAGAATGCAGCTTCCACTTATTTAGCAGCATTGAAAGCCTCTAAGTATTCATTTTTCCACACTACACTTCCTAACATGCTATAAAGTAACCCAAAGGGTTTTTGGAGGGTATTTCAGTGTAACGATGCGCAAACCATATCTCTAACCACACCGAATGGGGACCCCGTACCCAGTGAACAATGTGCAACGATTTTGAACAATACGTTCATCCAGTCATTTTCATCCTCGAGGCCCGATAATGAGCTACACATGTTACCCCTTCTAATTTTCCTCCAATGAACCCTATTATTTTTGAGTCCACTGGCATCAAAAATAATTAGAACTTAAAGCTTAGCTCGTCTTGTGGAGCAGATGGTATCACTTCAAAGTTTTTGAAAAATACCATTGAGTATTGCTCCATCATTTTTGAATACATCTTTTCACACTCACTTCGGTCTGCCTCATTACCTCAAGATTGGAAGATCGGAAAGGTTGCGCCAATCTTTAAATCCGGCGAACCTCATAATCCTCTTAATTATCGTCCATTATCTCTAACTTCACTCCCACGCAAAATAATGGAGCACGTTATTTTCACTCATCTAGTTAACTTTCTTGAAGATAATAATTTCTTTTGTAAATTTCAACATGGATTTCGCAAATCTTTTTCTTGCGAAACACAGCTGTTTTCATTTACTCATGACTTGCACACATACACTTACTCTGGCTTTCCCACTGACTGCGTATTTCTGGACTTCTGTAAATCCTTTGACAAAGTAAACCACCTGCTTCTCTTGTATAAACTAAGCGTACTTAATATAGACCCTGCAATCGTCAATTGGATTCGAGCGTTTCTTCTATCTCGGTTTCAATTTTTCGCCGCTAATGATAGCGTGTCTGACATGGCCCCTGTTGAATCCGGGGTTCCTCAATGGTCCGTTCTGGGTCCTCTTCTATTCCTTAATTTATATAAATGACTTACCCAATAACATTTCCTCACAAATTTGTTTATTTGCTGACGACTCTGTTGTATATCTTCAGAATAACTACTTCCTCTGATGTCGCTAATCTACAGTCTGATCTAAACCACGTCCATAACTGGTGCGTCACTTCGCGCATGGAGCTAAATACTAAGAAATGTAAATACATGCGAGTTTCATGTTCTAACGCAGCGTCCTCAACATATGTAATTAATAACATCAATCTCGAATCTGTCACAGCATACCATTACCTTGGCGTCCACATAACTAACGATTTGTCATAGAAACATCACGTCGAACACATAATATCAAAATGTAACCGTACTCTGGGATACATAAAAAGAAATCATTTTCTCGCTCCATCTTCACTAAAATTACTGCTCTACACCATGTGCATTCGTCCTCAGCTAGAATATGCATCATCGGTTTGGGATCCGCATCAATCTATATTAATTAACGCATTGAAGCAGTGCAAAATTGCTCTGTTCGTTTCATACTAGCAAACTATCACCGTACAGCAAGCGTAACAGAGATGAAAGCCATTCTTAACATCCCACTACTCGCCATTCGCCGGAAGCAAGCTCGCATTTCACTTTTTCATAAAATTACACCATCTCCCGCTAAAGGGGACCATGAGGCTATGCGAAGCCGGAGCACTTGCACGATCGCGTTCCGTTGGCGATCGTTGGGCATGCTACCGACCTCGCGTCGTGGAACGCGAAGAGGGACGCTACGCGCGTCGTAACTTCCATCTAGCCTGGCCGTTAATTCTCACAGGGCGAGCGGGGAACGCGGTCGACAGGCGGGCGAGAGGGGGGCAGCGTAGGAGAGGAGAGAGAAGGGGAGGGGACGCGCATGCGCTCGAGCTCACCGCGGCGTTGCGCAGGAGAGAATTTCGGCATGTCTAGCCCGCGTTTCAGAGGAAGAGAGGAAAGGGGTAGGGGAGAGGGGTATGGGAGAGGGGGAGGGGAGAGGGAAGCGGAGAGTGGTATGGGAAAGGGAAAGTGGACAGGGTGGTAGAGAGGGGAAGGGGAGAGGGTGAGTGGAGAGGAGGTGTGTGGAGAGGGTATGCGCATGCGCAGTAAGGGTGGTCACGCCGCACACCACTACTAGAGTGTACTAGAAAAATATTCTAGTACACTCTACCACCACCACCACCACCACCGGATTGAGCTCCGCCTTAAGATACTTCGCATCTAAAACATATTATCACAATGCCACTCTCCGATCACTCTTTGTTCAGCCACCACTGCTAGTATGGATCATTGTCATAAAGTCAAGGTCTCGTCGTCTAACACTGTCGCGTGCGCACAATCATTCCTTCCCAAAACCACAGTCGAATGGAATAACCTACCATCATCTATAGTGAACATACGCGATCCAATTCTTTTCAAACATGCTCTTATCAACATGATCTAGACTTGTAAAATTCTGCCTTTTTCTTCTTTTTTTTTTCTCTTCCTCTTTGGTGCTCTGAGCTCGTGCTCTTGTACTTTGTCTTCTTATCATTACAGATTCATATCGGATTTAGTCAATCCAACGGTATGTTTTGTAAAACCAGTGTTTATATCCGTGTTTTCCTTTTCTATTTGTCTATATTGTATATTGATACTGTATTCACTTCATTGATTGTTATGCTTTTTTTCTTCTCTCTTCGTATCTTGTTCCGTGTTACATATAATCGTGTAATTGCCCCTCCCCTCTATAATGTACTTTATGTACCTTGAGGGTATTTCAAATAAATAAATAAATAAATAAAAATAAATGAATTATTTTGTCCTTTTCTTCATTTTAGAAATACAGTCTAATCCCTTTATCTGACCTTTCTGCACACATCTGTCTCTTTGTGCGGTACTTATCGACGCAATTTCTAACGGCGAAGAATATTTACTACGCAATAAATATGTATCCGGTTTAGTTTCCATGGAAGCCCTGTTGTTTCTCCTGAATAATTCATTTAGGTGAAAATGACTTTCATGTTTCCGACACGGCTGAGCACTTGCATTGTTTTAATATTCCAAGTGAATTGCTAGAAAAAGGAGGGCCTCTGAAAGGGTTGTATTGCATCCGTCAAAAGAAAGCATCCAAAGAAAGTCGACTCTCCTGTGCAAAGCAACACTGAAGACCTTTCTTACGCAATTGTGTCTACGACGAGCAACGGGCAAAAACGAAAAACAACCAAAACACTGCTTGCTTTCTTATAAATACGATGCACGTTGTTGTAGTTAATGTTTCCCGTCTCATTGATACTCCTTAAACAACGGCAAGGAAGGAAGGAAGAAAAAAGAGAGAAGTCAGGGAGGTTAACCAGACACATGCCCAGGTGGCTACCCTACGCTGGGGGAATGGGAAAGGGGAGTATAATGATGAGAGAGAGAGCGAAGGAAAGATGCAATAGATCACATTAAACACCCGTAAGTGTTTGCCATTTCCTCGACACGCATGTTCACCTGTTACAACGGATCAAAGTAGCGCTAAGCAAAGGAAGCAACAGCTGCGCCAGTTCTGTCGTTTCTGGAACGACCTCAAGCGTCCGTCTCTTCCTATCTTGCTGCCTATTTACTTAACGACGTGGCCGGCCCACTTAGCTTAACGTCCCCTCAAAGCAGCGTGAACAACGCTTCACCCATAAACTTCCTTTTTGTTCAACAGCTTCTTGCAGCTGGACTAGCGGCTGTTCCAGCGACCTCCAAAGTTTTAAGCCGTCGCGCACTCTAACAACGACTACAGCGCCATCATTGCCAGGTTTTTGCAGCACATATAATACACACAGTAAGTGAAAATGCCTCGGCTATCGTGGGCTAGACATATTGAAGCGGAAAGAGTTGTTCTTGTAGTTTAACGGATTAAGGGCAACTCTTTCATCTTCAAAAAAGTTTGGTATACGCTAAACGGCGTTATTTTAGGTAAAAAAAAATCTGTTTTTTTTTGTTCAAGTTCACTGCGACATGGCACACTTGCATCTTAAACATAGAGCAATAGCGCACTGTTTCGAGCAGCCGCAGAACTTGCAGACGCACGGCCGCCACCTTGCTTGAGAGAGTGAAAAGAAATATAACGTGCAGGTGGTTACACAGATGTAATTTTACAATTTAGTTGCAACCATACACTGGGTTGTTCATACAGGGTCTGGTAAAACAAGAAAGACAGATAGAGAAGGCGAAATAAACCAGGAAATGCTTTCGAACCAGGGGCACTGACACAGACCGGTGGATTACAATAAGTACAGGATCGCTTGCGCAGCCCTCTGGCGCACCGCTGCTGGGTCCCTGTGATGCTGTAGATGTCTTCCAGGAGAGCCCGGTTGTCCACTCGCTTGAACACAATGGAAAGTATTGTTATCTGTACACGTCACTGCGCACACCGGGACAGCGCATGCAGTATTGCATTTGTATTGGCGCTGTGTCATGCAAGCTCCAGTGCCGACCCTCCCTATGAATGCTACTTTTCATAAAGCACTCGCTAAAACTGCGATTTGGCCCGAGGCTGTGTCTTCACTCTCTCAGCCACTTTCATTTCAGACAATCCTAGTGTATTGTCTTCAACGTGTTCCTCCGAGAAAACCTGGCAGAAGCTACTTCTCTAATTTTGTTCTGATACACAGAATCAGGAGTCCGACAACCATCTCGTCGATGAGAGAAGATTAATTCCTGCACTTTCATTTTCTCGGATCGCATTGAAGGCCTCATTACGATCTGCTCGGAAACATTATCCTTAATTAAAACAACTTCTGGTAATTGCGGACCATGGCCAAGCAAAATGCAAAGGCACGGCCCGCATTATGGCGGTGCGTTGCCGCATCTACCGCGCATGCGTGCCAGACGTGTGATAATCGACGCCCTCAGTGCCTGCAGTAAGTAGTCGTTCTTTCTTTGGCTCCTTGTGCCAAGACGCAAGTGCCACTTGACCCTCACAAGCCGAGAAGTGGGCGTGTAATGTAACTTCTTGCCGGCGGCCTTTGATTTAAATGCTGACACTTTTCATGAAAGCATATGCATAAGGAGATATGGTCGCGCGGGAGTTATTGAGAGCGGCACTGAAGCATTAAATGCAGGTAAATTTCAAGAATACACGTTCTTTTATTACAGAATCAACTATATCTTGCTCTAACAGTACGTACATTTCGCAAGTTACTGTAAAGCGCCTGTCACTACTGTTTTAAGGGTTGAGTGACTAGCTGTAAGTGTGAACACGTTCCTGAAGTGAAAACTGAGCTCAGGTGGCCTATTAGAAAGGAAATTCACTTTTATGCGCTTTTGTTCTTGTGGTTGTTTTAGGAAGAAAATAATTAAGCCGTCCTACCTAATGAACACCTATCTTGCGAACCACCGTTCATACAGGCCACGTAGAACGCAATATGTATCAGCCGAAAAACATCCTCATAGTTCGCTTAGTCAACTTGCGTAACCGCGGTTCGAGCAAATAACACATGATTGAATACTAACGAGACAAAACATTTTATTATCGGCTTCGCAAATTTCATACCAATCTTTTTAAGCGAAGCTTCTATAGTTACCGATTTCGGCGGTGGTGTCATATTTGTCGAAAACCACGGCGAATGTACAGAAATGCGAATGTACAGAAGTATGCCCTCGAAGGCACGCCGGTCGCATTTGTATCCGCCGTTTCCCAGTAACCTACGCTGCCTCGCTCATGGGCTTGTCGGCGATCAGTGGTACCTGATATCGAAATGTAATATTTTATCAAGGTCTCTTGTCATTTGATGTGGCCACATTTCATTGTTGTCTTTCACTGCTGTATTCCATTGTTTCACGCATGGCTGTCGTTGTTGCCCTGTCGACACAGATGTGTTGTGCTGCTTATCATGTTGGGGAAGGCTCAATTCCCGGCATGAAAAATGTAGCACTGCGCGCGATGGGCAGAAAGAAAGAAGAGTAGTAGGTCAGGCAGGCACACGCTAAGGTTCGCTTGCTCCCAGTTTGCCAATAAGGCGAGGGTTTTTAATTTTATTAGCAACGCTACGATGTTGCTTAGAGTGACAGTATTTTCCGAGTCATGCGAACCAAACTGCGTGTAAAACTGTCATCATGTTCGACCATCGCTTCTAAAGCGATTGTGAGCTCCCACATTCTCTCTCACAGACACACAAACACACACACATACGCATTTGCACACACACACACGCGCGCGCGCGCGAACGCACGCACACACACACACGTGCACGCACGCACGCACGCACGCACACACACACACACACACACACACACACACACACACACACACACACACACACACACACACACACACACACACACACAAAACTTACCACGGGTAGGGATCGAGCCTCCTCTCTTCGGATAACGCGTCCGATGCTCTGCAAGTCATCTGAAGGCTGTAGGTTTGGTCTCTACAGGCGGGCAGAAACAGACAGACAAGGAAATTTAATAAGGTCCTGAGGAGCCAGCCAGTTTTTTTTTTCGTCCACTTCAATTCATTTCCTTTCGTGTGGTAATTACAACACTGCAGATAAAAACAAGTAGTGCTCCCTATGCCTTACGTGATTCATTGTCTGTTGGAATTCAACACGAAAACAGTAGTAACACGAGGTTGAGGCTGCCATATTTACGTCAACGGGCGCTTCACATCTGATTCATGTATTTTGTTTATCAAGAAAAAAGTCACAGTTTCTCCTCAAGGGCGAAGCAATCAATGCGATAGCAAGAAATTGGAATGTCACAAGATGAAAGGCAAGCAGCTAGAAACTTGCTGCGTGCTGCTCAAGCACAAAGGACACAGGAAAAAAAAAAACTCTCAAGGCGAGTGCGAACAACTGTCACAGCTCGACACTTGCAGCGCGCTGCTAAAACACAAAGAAGGATGCATGAAAATAACGAACAGGTATACATAGGACGAGCGCAAACTGTCAGAGCTGTTACTTCAATTAACCCCTGCTTTGGCTCTTTTAGCTAGCAGATCACTCTTTCGCAAACGCGGCCCCTGCAGCGAGCAAAGTGACCTTCGTGTGGTCTATAGCTTCTACGCAAACTTTGCGGTGAAAGCGCAAGACGTACAAAACTCCCCCTCAAGAGACAATTGCGCGAGCACGGTCGACCACGCAATGTATATCAAAGTACAAGCAGAAGGCGCACATACTAACTCCGCCGAAACACTACACAGTGTTAAAATTGGGTACCCAAGAAATTTGCGAGCCACCAGGACGCATGCGGAGAAAGCAAGCCACTCTCGGATTCTTGCGCTCGCGTTATCCCAAGACCCTGCAGCGCCTTCCTTTGGGCGGCAAACAAAAGCGCAGAGTACGCGACCTCAAGACAAGAAAATAAAGAAGGCGCTTTCCAGTGGCACATGAAGCCACGGCTCGCGATCTCGGCCTCTATCCCCCCCGTTTGCAAAGACCTGACCAAGGTGCAGGAGTGCTGCCTTCTCCGCCTTTTCACCAATACTGTGCTGTGCCCGGCAGTGTTACGACATTTCGATTCGGCCTTTTCTGGCGCGTGTCCGCACTGTGCGTAGGAGTCTTCTGACACCTATCACATGGTGTGGGCATGCCCCTCCAATCCTGCCTACCCACCCCACCCGACAGGACTGGGAAGCTGTACTGCTCGGTTGCGCCGACCTCCAAGCCCAACAGGCATTGGTGGCTAGAGCCCGGGCTACAGGGATACCGGACTAGGGATCCCTCCTAGTGTTTGTGAAGGGCGGGCCCATCCGGCTCATCCTGTCCACACCTCTCGCTGTATATAGCTCAATAAATATTTTCCACAACCACCACCTCAATTCTGGTCACTGAGATAAAATTTCATTTGGCTCTAGTTCGTACATATACCTGAGGATAAAATTACAGCGCAAACGCACGTCTTTGTGCTTCTTACTTCTTTGTCCCTGCACCCACCTGGATATAATTTCATGTCTTAGCGTATCTAACACACTATAATCCTTGTTAAATGTTTTGGATTGAGCAATTGTTGTGTGCGCATGTGCGGTGTGTTAGCCTCGGGCTTATATATGCATCGGTGTATGAAAGAATAAAGCAGTTAGTGAGTGTTGTGTCGTACGTTTCTTTTCTTCGTGGGTGTCTTGTGTGTTTGCGCTGTAATTTTACCCTCAGGATTCTGGTCGCGGTGTAACCTATATACTGTGATTCTGTTTCAGCCGTCTCATTCCCTCCCTCCTGTGGCATAAGCCTACAAGAGCCAAAGCGTTCCCACTAGCTCGCGCCACCACGAGCCACGGAATGCTCTATTTTTCCTGGCCACGAGTGGCGTGGCGTTACGACCCCAAAATGGAAAACTAGCGTGGGTAGCCAGCGATACGACGCAAACCAGCGCGGGCAATGATGCAGCATGGCCCGCGTCTCGCATAATTTAATGGCATCTTCGGCTGAGCCGCACGGGCACCGTGGCGGTGGAAGGGAAGTTACGTCAAACACCACCCGAGTTCCAGGCCCCGCTACGGGCAAACGAACGTGTGAGCCAGGAAACTCGAATCTGCGACAGCAGCGCCTTCTGCGAGACGCGCACAGCAGTCAAAATTCAGCAGACGACATTTTGCAACGGAGGATTTGTACTGGAATTAAGAGCGCAAACGACGGAAAACCAGACGATTAGAGACGCTTGCGAGACGCTGTGCGTCCAGCGTGTGCTCGCCTGTTCTACACGCGGTTTTGCTACGTCACTTTTGCACAAACTCGACGAAGGTTGGCAGTTTCTGCATCGTCTTCGCTCTCCGGTGAAATCCCGACAGCAAAAGTAGCCTTGTGTGAGCACGGCCGGACGATTTACAACGCACGCATGTTTTACCTCCAGTCCGGCCGTGTTCTGCTGCAGCGCCAGCTGTAAATTGCGCCTGCATTGATGGAACGTCGCCGCGTCGTCTGCCAGCGCGCGCTGAACGACGGGATTGCACCACGCTCCACCGTCGATCTCCGCGGTGGCGCGGTGGCGTGCACGCGTGTCGTGGCCGGCCCAGCCGAACATGCGGCACCGCACGCGTGGTGCCCAGACGAACGTACGGTACGAGTGCGCAGAATACGCCACGAGTTCCGCCAGTCGAAGATGCCATTAATTTCGCCACTTGTGGCGTCCCGTGCGTTTCACGCAACGCCGCGTGCGTTTGTATTCTCCCGTTAGTATCCTGCAAAACGAATTAGGCATTACGCAATTGTCTAATGCAGCGAGCTGCGGAGCGAGGGGTTGCAGGTTCGAAAGCCGGGTCGAGTGCTTCGGAAATTTTTCTTCTGAATTATTTTCATTTGTGGCTTTTATTTATATATGCGTACCACGGCGCAAGAAATACTTTAGGTGAGTAAACGACGCGGAGGGAGCGCTTGTTGGAGATACTGATTGATTGAAAACTTTATTGGAATATATACAAAGTGCTCGCGCTTGTTGGCTTTAGCACCATGGTGTAAAAGAAATGGTAAAGAAAAGAGAAAAAAAAAGAATAAAAAATTGGCCGCGTATCTGCGTGCTTCGCTGCAAATGTCGTCTAAAGACGATAGAAGAGGCACTGCGTGAGATATGAACGCCATCTGGCAATACGTCGGGAAACGTGAATGCTGTGTTGCGGGCTGGTAGTCCCGGCGCAGCAGCAGGCAAGACCGGCAGTGACCAACGCGACCGGCGGGGACGCCAGCCAGCCCGAACACGCGGTTTGGCACGAAGCGCCGAAGCAGAAGAAACGTCCGCACTCAACGAGTACTCTCCACACACTCTTTTATATCACGTCGCCTGGGTAAAGCAGGAATGCCAGAGCGGCGCCCCATGGCACTCGTTCAGTGCAATACTGAACTGAAACCGAAACACAACAATGAGCTCGCGCAGAGGGCGCGGAGGAAGCCAAGTTTCGGCGCAGTCGCATTTTCAGCGCAGCTTAAGAAACTAGGGTCTCTAGAATTACGTATCTATGTATTTTCTATTAAAGGAACACACCATCTAATACTTACCTAGTGATGTTGCGCCTCAGATATGCGTAATGTTTGCTTTTTGATCAACCATGTACACAAGTATGAACCTAGTCAGCCGTTCACGATGGCTGGCCCTTGTGCAAGTGGTTCAACTTTGGCCGAGTGGCTGATTCGAGGGACGTGCCGACAAACAGAAAGACAGACCAAAATTTCTGCGTTTACGTTCCCCAAGAAAGACTAGCGTCTTTAAAAGGTGATTTTCTCAAACTGGTGAGCTTGTTGCGCTTGTTATTGCTGGGCATATATGGTGCAATGACTAGCGCTTGTTGCAGAGAGGCGGATTATGTTTTCGTTTTCCGCGTGCCGAGAGATGGCGCGCCGGACTGAGGACTGTAGTGGGTTGCTGGCAAATTCCGCAAAGCTCATCCGGCATGTGGGCGACGGTTTCCAAATATGAAAATCCGAGTTATCGCGCGATATCGACCACGCCACACGTCGCGCGAACGGCCCATTTCGTCGTTCGTCGCTGTGCACTGCATTTTCGCGCATGTAGGGTTCGGCCTTACCAGTCCACCTGCTACGTTAGACGTGCAGTGCACGCACTTTTCCTTGTTGCTGCCGCTGATCCTTTACCTCATTTTTGAAACTGTAATAGTGGCCAAGTGTTTTAACATTGAAGCTGTTTAGCAAATCGTTCCTTGTCCGGCGAATAAAAAACTATCTTCATCATAAACGAGTATGTGCCACAGAAAATGAGTAAATCCCACTACTAACCACTGGTCCACTAAAAATGAAGAAGGCAACAGTTAGCCAAACAAATGACTGCAAAGCGACGGCGGTCTCGATGCGATGGACGGCCTACGCCAACGACGACGTGCCCCTAGACCTATGAGAGGTGCAAATGGTTAGTTTCAGTGCGAGGTTGTGTCTCTGCAGTTTGGACAACCGTGTCGTGTCTGCGACTGACTGTGGTTTAACTCGAACCCCTTTACGCTGAAAATCAACGTAGAAACAACCTATCATCACCTAGCTAAAGCCTAGCAACCACCAAGAAGAAACCTAGAAACAACCTGCATCCCCTTGCGGCTGCGAGAAGACCCCGAAGCGATGAAAGGCCTACGCCAACGATAACGAGGTCGTAGATGTATGAAAGCTGAGAACGCTTAGTTTCAGCTCGAGCTTTTCTCTCTGCACTTAAGACATCAGGTCCTCTGCGCTGAGAAACAACGTAGAAGCGGCCGAGCATTACCTAGCTAAAGCCTAGCAACGACCTAGAAGCAACCTAGGAACAACCTGCGTCACCTAGCCTGAAAAAAAAAACCCAGAAGCAACAAGATTACGTAGTCTTCATGATAGTCCAAATTCACTGTTTCAAGGCTTGCGCGGGTTAGTGCAAGCTTCGCCATTTTTTTTTTTTTTTGCGCTGCGGGAGAATGGGCAAGTACTTTGTGCCCTTTTGCAAAAGTGGCTGCAAATCTTGCAAAGAGAACTTCACGCTTTTAACGGGACCAGCACAAGCGAGCGCAGGATTCCCTTTCAGAGGCGGCGAACGTTCATCGCGGCACCCCCCCCCCCTCACTTCCTATTGAGTCATTGTATGGGGTAGACTTTGCGCCCCTCTCTTCTTAGGTGACTAGGGGGGGGGGGGGGCAACCTCCCGCCCCGATCCCCCCCCCCGTGCGCGCGCTTATGGCCGCCAGCACGCGAAGAAAAGCTTCAGGCATTGATACGTGTGATGCCACGAAAAGACCGCGTCTTTTTAGTAGAAACGCCTACGTATTTACCTTAAATGTGACAAGTTATCGTGCAACACCGAATCGCACACCGTCCTCACGAGCTTGGACGCTAGGTCGCGTAGCTTCTTCACAGTGATAGCAAAGTTTTACCTGAGATTTACTTAAGTTCTTCGAAAACAAGAACCCATAGGACCGGGACGAGCCTTTAATAAAGTGAAACAAACATTGCCATGCGTTTAATTCTACTTGCGAAGTTTAATGTCACAGCACTTCAAAGTTGGAGATCCGGTACGGCATTTTGAGTTTCTGAATTATTCTCATTACTTGGGATTCTTAGATGCGCTAGAAATCAAAGAAAGGGGATATTCCTGCATTCCGCTCATTTCGAAATGTAATCGCCGCGGTAGCGAACGTTTCACAAATGGATGTGGTTCGCCTGAGCGACAGTATCAGTCGACTGAACGTGATAAAAGGGTGCCATTTCTTTGTTCTGAGCAGCAGCGCAGCACACGGACGGCGACAGATCAAGACGGGACACAGCGCTGACTAACAACTCAGTGTTTATTGCACGTGATCGCATATAGATACACACGACATCGCTCGAAGGAAATAGACGGGCGAGGGGGGGGGGAAGGGAGGGAAGGGGCACACAAGGCAATCGACCCAGCAAATCACAGACGGCTGACCCGACAAACATACCACTACCTTTTCCGATAAACAGATTGAAGAGCAACTTACAGCGTCTCTATATTTAATCTCTACTGCTCTATGTACTACCAACTTTAATCTATACACTACCAACTAGCCCATCAGTCTGTTCCCTTGTGCTATTTCTTCTGGCACTGTTGCACTCGTCATATTCGCTATACGCACACTGGTTAACTTGAAGAGTTTGAACAGGAGGCGCAGGCTCTGGCCGCTGTGCACACGGTGATGTTGCGTCCGCTTGAACGGGTCGTAGAGTGCCTCGATGCGCACGCTTGTCAAGGCAGCCTACCGGGTCGAAGTTGGTAGCACCATCGCTCGGCCTGCTTGCGAAGCAGAACAAAGTCGCGCAACGGGTAGTCCTGGCGATCGCTCACCTAAAGTATTTCTTGCACCGTGATACATACATGTACGTATCCTGCACAAGACGGCGACAGCGACGACGACGGCAAAAATCAACCGTGAGTATCCATATGATTGCTATCGCAATAAAAAACGTTGCGGGTTCTGGAAATCCTATTTCATTATAATGCCTGCATTCGCAATGACCAACGGAACTATGGACGCACGAGCTGCTGCCTACGCTTTACCTAGATTTTCGAGCTCCTAATAGAGAACGTAAATTCGCCAATCACGGTCGTATTTAGATTCTACACAGCTGTTTTGTTCAACTGTCACAAGTTGTCGCACTGTAGCACACTATGCAGAAAATAAAGGTGAGCTCATCCATATTCGAGAAAAGATTGGAAGGAACAACTGGAAAAAGGTGTGCAGGCGCGAACGCGTTGCAACGAAATTTTTGTTCGCCACTCGGCACTAGCAAAAGACTGCTCTGCAGGCGCAACTGTCGCGGAAGCAAGGCGAATGAGAAGCGGAATTAGAATCCAATATTTGCGTTTAATCCGAACAACGTGAAGCAAAAAAAAAAAAAAAGGTTAGTAGGTCTAACTCAATTTGTCGCGGGAATGAAAACGGGAGGCTTGCGAACGCGCATCCAGTACTCGGAGCGTGCACATTTCCAAGTTGACCGGGGCGTAATACACGTATGTCCAAGTGGCGAGCACAAAGCATCTGTCTGTTTTACACTCAAAAGAAAACAGAGAAGCCGAAATCAGAATGAGGAGCAAGCTGGTTTAGACAATCTCGCATCACAAGCTGCTCGGCAGATTTATTATGTACTTTTTGGGACCATTCTATGTCAGTATCCGTACCACTTCCCCGTACTCGCATTAAATTATCCGACAATCAGTTTCTTAACAGCCGGTATCTCAAACGGCTTCTCGTACGTGTGCAAAATCTGGTATTGAATGCTTAGCAAACACGTGAAAGAGACTCGCTAAAAAGCTTTGCAAGAGTTAAGCGCAATGCAGCTGAATACTGTGGACCCATATTCCTTCCAAAATGGACGCGAATAGCATACGCTTGTCCGCTTCCAAGCAACTTATACGACACATCATAGGAGTTGTTGGAAGAAGCGATACGCAATTGACTTGTTTCCTCCCTCGGCCGCGCTCTCGTGTCATTTGTCTTCTGGAAACTCCATTTGCGTTCCCGACGGGTGTTTTACAAACGGGTTTCTAAGCGATGGTCAATCGTTCCAGAGCAATCGAAGCTGTTTTCTTGACGGCATATCAATCAACTTCACCTTCCGTGTTTTTCTCGGATCTATAGAAACCGACTGAAGCATCGCAGCGGTTTTTATTTGTTTGCTTGTGATATGCTTCTTATTCTATTTCGGCTTGCTGTATAATATTTCTGCCACTACGCCCAACCAGCATCTTGAAAAACTGCCGATAATGGATAATGAGAAATAAGCAAAAGAAAGCCAGCACAAGTCTTACATGAACTGACGCTGGTCATATGCGCACTACGTAATTGACTGAGGCTGTAATACGAACATGTCAAAGACCCTAAAATCAACCCGCTTAGAACACAGTCAATAATACTCGCTCGAATACTCCAATACGAAGCAATAATGAGCTGTAAATGCGAACAACTTAATCGAAGAACAAAATGAGACCACAGAAATGTGTGTCCGTGCTCGTTAAGAATATGCATGATATAAGGCACGTTTATATGGTGGAACGAATTTAGTGTTTCGCTTATCCACAATTTGGGCATTAGGCTTTCTTATCGTCACCGAATGAATTTCATTGTTAGCTGCTTTCTTATAACGTCATGGTTATAACACCACGTTTTTGTTGATACAGGAGTATAACAAACTCGGCGTTAAAATTTTCATCATTTAACAAAATGTGTTTCAGTCCATAAAGTAGTCACAGCCTAGCTTATACGCTAGTGTTTACTGTGATAGAGGTCTAGTGATGACACAGCGCTGTACGACTGCGTTGAGTAAGGTGTAACAGTTTAGGCGCACTTGCGTCAATATTTACATGTACTGGAGGTGTAGATATATCATTAGGAGTTAAGGCTATTGTATTGTCATGTTTTCGCCCAGCTGTTTCTTTTACAAGCGTTTTCAAGGACAAGCGTTTACACAGCTTCCAGCAGACTCAGTACAGCAAGCATCAACGTCTGTATGGAATGCGCAAATACAGCAGCGTTTGCACTCCTCTCTATGTCGTTCATGCAACATATGTGTTGACGATTCGTCATTATAGCGTTTAACTCGCCGGAGATGTGATGTTTATAAATTTTAGCACGTGCATAAACACCCTTCTTTATATTAGACACGTTTCCGGATGTCCTTTAATATGTTCTTTTCCATCTTTCCTCCGGCCTACCTTTCAATTTAGGATCGGTGGGAAAACCTAAATGCCTTCCTTATAAGCCATCTGTAGGTTTAGGCTTCTTTGCTGTGTACTCTCCTTGGACCAATGACGCGGCATGCATTGCAAGCTCCTCGCTCTGTTTCCATTACTTCACCGAGCAAATGTTCCAGCGCAGTTCGGCTTCCGACAAAAGCGAATTGAATATGTGGAAGGAACAAAAAAAGGAAACTAAATGACCTCGCTGCGCTAACGGCGAAAGAAAGTGTGCACTCGGGTCATTTCGCTCGGCGTACCCTGTAGCGTGACTACCACGGTATTGAACCGAGTACGCGACATGGCGGTCACGTCGATTCCTTGTGGCTGTTAACGCACTTGCGCACATCGACTTTCCTTTCTTTGATATCTGCATTTTCTTTTTGTGCTCGGCGTCGTATTCGCTATTCACTTCGTATCATTTTGTGTAGATTTTTTTGTGACCAGTTTTCGTGTGTGACGTTCCTTTTTCGTTCTACCTCTTTGAACTGTCTTCTTAGTTTCATGGCTTGCTTTTTTCTTCAGTCTCTTCATCTGTGTTGTATAGCGCTATTTAGGAGCTCTATTCGACGTACTCCTGCCGCTAGTAATAATTTTTTTCTGTCTCCCACATCGGTAGTCATAGCTATGATTCGTCGCAAAAACTGTATCCATGTTAGTACAGATGGTTGGTAAGCGTGTTGGCTAATACTTGTGAATCAATAGGTTGAAAAGTGCAACTAAGTGCAGTAAGTTGAAAAGTGCCAAGTGCGACACAGAGAGGGCGAATTGATCTCATCCAGTCGTAGACACGTGTCTTAAGGTCCTGATTATCCTGTCGGGGTCGAGAGCATATAAATTTTCGCGCCCGTATCCGCAGAGGTGTGTCACACAACAAAATTTGCTCGACGCCATAACTCTTTGCGCTGGAGATAGTATTAGCGAAGGAAAACGGCAAATGCCAAAGTAGACTTATGAGTGAAAAAAGCCTTAGTGAGATACTGGCTGTGATCTAGCAACATTAACTTATTCGATGTCTTTTTATCGTGGCTTATTCCTAGCTTGTATTCTTATTTTTGAAACACAAGAACGGGAGCATGCAATAATACACACGTGAAAACGCTGCTAAGGAGAAAAGGATTCGTACCTAGCGAAGAGAAGTCTAGCTCCTTGTTGAAACTGTGCCTTCAGCGCCACTCTTTGTTCAATGACTTTTCGTCACAAGATGAGGTTGCGTTTTTTTTTCTTACTTACTTCTAAAGGCGGTCTATGATTGCATATCCTACTTCACATCCGAGTTAGAGCTTAGAAGTAGTGTATATGCAAAGATAACGGCTGTTAAATGACTACGTCTTCGGGGTGGCCTGTTTTAAAATGGTAATAACGAATGCCAAGACATGAAAGAAAGAAAAAAAAAGAAAACTCACAAGGTCCCTTATGCCCTCACCTAAGACGCCTGGAAGGCGAAAACCATGTTCTTTTTCTTTCTAGTCGATGTAGTTGTTCCTGCCCCGCCACCCTACGAAAGCTGTCTGCACCTAACATGGTTTGCACTGCCTTCGGGATCCGAGGCACCTCAGCTGTTTTTGCCCTGCCTCTGTGATTGACCCACCCTTGGCCAAGTTACGATGTCATGTGAAGACATCATAGTGTGACGTCATGAAGGCGTCATAATGACACCACGAATTTTTGCGATCTGTGAAGACGTCATACTGTGACGCCATCACGCGATGATGATTTTTTGCATCACTCGTGTTGATGCCACCGACGCGGGACGCCGGTCGGTTTTCGCGTTTGATGAGGCATCTAAAGCCTTTGCCTTAATAGAATGCTGGGAAATTCATCGTGCGCAAAGAGTAAGACCTACGGAATGTTCCTTGGCAATTTGTATAAATGACTGATTGATTCATTGATTGCGTAGCGAAGCCTTGTGGCTGAGTAATGGGTCGCGCTCTCCGGCGCCTTCTAGTGGGTCGTCCTCTTTGGCTTCTCCCGAAAGGACGGCGCTCGCGCTGAGAGTCCGTGTTTTGCCTAGACTCTCGCCATTGCGCATCGTCGCCGAGTGCCCTGAAATAAATACCTCGACAAATAGGCGCAGAGTGCTGTGCTCCCATTCGATGTTCGTAGAGCTTCGATCCCCTATCCTGCCATCTACCATGTCTCAGAACGCCGCTCAGCAAACGCCTCCTCCTACACCGAGCACATGTCCCGGTGTCCCTCGCATCCGCGATCCACCTATCGTTACTGGCGCCAATGGCACTAACGTGGAGGAATGGCTCGCAATTTACCAGTGTGTGAGCGTACCCAACAAAAAGGTCGAAGCAGGCAAGTTGAGCAATTTGGTATTCTGGTATTCTACCTCGCGGGAGTAGCAAGCTTGTGGTACAGGACCACGGGTCCGATTTTGCGACTTGCTCCAATTTCAATACCGCCGTCATCAACGTTTTTGGCCGCCCTGCATTGCGCATCGGTGCCAAGTGCCGTCCAATATACACCTTAACAATTCATTTTTTCAGTATGAAAAGATACAACAGAAAAATTAAGGTGCCCTTGCCCTGTCTGGAATTGGGGGCAAGCGCAACTTGACATGTTGCATCTGCCGAGGATAGACGTAAACTGCACTTGAGTGCACTGTTCTATGGGAGAGCGCAAAGCTGTAGAAAAAAGCCAGGAAGGCTGCCCATGAGCTACCGATGGAGCCCATTAATTAAGTGCCGCTCGCTACATGTTGCATTAAAGAACCTTGAAGGTTAGCCTACTCACGAAAATGAATGTGCAGTCAATTACATGACGAATATTGGTATTTTTGAATAGGCAGTAGAACTTTCATTGAACTCTTTGTTTTCGGCGCAGACTCTTTAACCCGATACTCGTACTCCTAGCTTGTGATACAAGAGGGCGAGAGAAGTTAACTTTCAACCAACGAGGAATCAAAAGAAAAACAAGTACGCCAGTGGCACTACTGCAGTATAAAAAATCACACCATCTCCCGCTAAAGGGGACCATGAGGTGATGCGAAACAGCGTTTCGGCATGTCGAGCCCGCGTTTCAGAGGGGGAGTGGAGTGGGGAAGGGTAGAGGGGAAGCGGATAGGGGAAGGGGAGAGGGGGAGGGGGAGGGGGAGGAGTTGTGTGGAGAGGGTTTGCGCATGCGCAGTAAGGGTGGTCACACCGCACACCACCGGTTTGAACTCCGCCATAAGATGCTTCGCATCTAAATATTCACTGACGATTACGATACTGCCGAATTCGAATTCTGAGCGCAGCTTCGTGTTGGGGCAACGCCAACTGTGTTTGCAGTTTTGGCTATCCGCAGTTGTAGCAATGTAACATTCATTACATATTGCCACAGAAACTGCCTGCGCTCGAGTGCTACGTACGTCACTCTGTGAATTGCAGGCGTCGCGGACCAAGCGAAACGCCGACAGCCCCGTTACGACAAGCGAAGCCAGCCGCAGTGCACGGGCCAGCCCTGCATGCGCTCGAGCTCCGACCAAGGGTCCGATGGGCGTGTGGTTCGCGATATCGACAGACTCAGCGTTCGCTCTCTTTCGTCCTCGTTCGCCCTATCAGTTATGCCGCCGACGCCATCAAACAACGGCGGCTCTGCTCAACGCAGGAACGGGCGCTTAGGAGCTGCGTTCTAAAAAAGAATCATATATCCCTCCGTCATAAAAATCGGCATAACACGGAAGTGAAACAGGACTCACGGAAGTAGTTGATAGTTTATTGTAAATTGATATATGAGAGCTTGCACAATGTCTATTAGTGCTTGGCAGGTATCGCAACGTTTGATGTGGCTGCACCCACATTGACGCCTGGTGCCAAGTCGCAATCCCAAAGACTAAGGTTCGTGGTCGTGATTAAAACTTTGTGGTAGATGAAGTAGTTAACACGCATGTGGACACTGCATGTGGTGAAGCCTGCCCAAATATGGCGTCAACAAGCGCATATAATAAACACTGGTACTCGATATGTCCTCATTCAAAGTGCTGTCATTTGAGGAGTAGTAGCAGTAAACAACTTTCCTAGAAAAGCCGTTGGTTTCCTAAGAGGAGGCCATGCCAGGTCGCCACCTCTTCAGCGTGTTTGATGTCCTGGAGCTGGCCGTCTACGCTTGTGGTTGGTAGGGTTCTTTCCCAGGCCTGACTTCAAGGTGACTGTCCTAGGAGGTCTGGTGGGGTCGTGGTCTGTGTCTTGCAAAGAGCGTAAGTAGATGTGAAGAGTGCCGGATACACGTGTCGATAGATGTACAGGGAAGGAAATGAGTGGATTAGAAGCAGCCGCCGAGTGATTTCCTGTGGCTTGTTTAGTTTCGGGTGCGGGGTGGGTTTAGTTTGCCTTACTCGCTTTTAGTGCTGCCTGACGTGAAATATGAGGAGTGGTTCGTCTGTTTCCCATTCGTAGTCAGGGTTCTGGCGCACCGCTCATCATACGAGTGCTCTAGCTTGTCTTAGGGCGGATTCGTTACCAGGGTGCCTGCGTGCGCTGGGACCCAGATGAGTTGGATGATAGTGGGAACGTCATAGTCAGTGCTACTGATAGCTTTGTTGCCTGAGGTGATGCGTGTCACTTGGGGTAGATGTCGGGAGATGCGTGCTGTAATTGGGGCGAGCATGCCACGGACAAATCGGTGGATGGCAGATCTAGAGTGACTGATAATTGTTTAAAATCGAGCCATTGCGGCAAGGGCTATGGCGGCATCTTGGGTCTCGTTTGGGTCATGTGTGCGTACGCAGCCGCCGCATATTGTAGGGGGTTCCTTATAGACCGGGGTACATTTGGCCGATACATTAATTGCATAGGCGTGTCGGTGGGCTGCGTATCTTGCCACGTCGACGTGAGCTGGCTTTGTGTCCGTATCGTGAGCTCTGTGAAGATTTCGGAAGCGGGCCGATCGTCTACCGTCGTGAATGCCGGCTTGCATGTTCTTCGACAAGGGCTGCACTATGAAGCGTTTCCTGATCAGGGGTGCTAGCGAGAATAAATTCGGTCCGCTAGGTGCTACGGGGATGCCGATTCGTTGAGTATCAATCTTCCGGTCTTACTGCCACGGAATTGTTGAATTTATGCACTTCGACAAGCGTCTATCATATCTTTCAATGTATTGTGACTTCCAAAGCTGAGGAGGTGCATTGTCCATGTCGTGCGGGCGAGTCCCATGAAGATCGTGTGGACTGTGCTTATAGGTCCGTCTACTTTTAGAGCGCAGCTCTTAGCGCCCGTTCCTGAGTTTAGAGGCGTCGCCGTTGTTGGCTGGCGTCACCTTAACCGATAGAGCGAACGATGGCGAAAGAGAGCGAACGCGGAGTTTGTAGATATCACGAGCCACTGGCATCTAACCTCGCTTTCTTTCTGCGTCACGTGCTCTGGCCCTTCGGTCGGAGCTCGTGCACATGCAGGGCTGGCATATGCGCTGCGGCTGGCTTCGCTTGTCGTAACGGGGGTGTCGACATTTCGCTTGGTTCGCGACGCCTGCAATGCAGCGAGTGGTGTGCGCAGCACTTGAGCGCTGGCAGTTTCTGTGAAAATATGTAACGAATGTTAACTTGTTTCAGCCTTCAGTAGTCGTGAGTATGGGGTAAGGCGTACGTGACCCTGGTGGTTACGAAGGCTTTTACCAGCTGTAGAAGTACCTCGTCTTTCATTCCGTGTTTCCAGGCACAGATTCTTGCCAAGAGCCGGGCAATCTGAGTGATGGTAACCGTATACAAGTCGCTCTTGTGCGACGGTATTGCTTCTTTCAGTTTGTGCGTGGAGGCCAAGAACTAGCAAGTGCTGGATTGTCGGCATTTCGGATCTTGCCAGCGTGATCGTGATGGTTGGTGGTGGCGGGTGTTTAGCCTTACGGTAGTTGGGAGGAGGGAGAATAAGGAGGTCGGATCTCTGCACCGAGGGTAACCTATACGCCTCTGCTCATGCATACACTACCACACAGCACCACAGGAACGCGACAGGTACATTTCGTAGCTTGAGCCGTGAACGGTCGAAGGCATTTCTCTCGCTCTACCAAATCACTCACTCGCGCGAAATTCGGCTGTCGACGTCGCTTCCTTTCTGCGGCGCCTATTGCAGCAGTTTTATCATGTTGCACATATGGTTGGTGTCATGGTGGAGTATTTCCCTTCCCGGTTCTTAGAAGCTGATACCGCTCACCCCAACCAAATGCATGGAGAGCAGGGCTGGGCAGAGATACTCAGAAAGGTATTCCGGAATACAGATATCGAAATACATGAACTGAAAGCCTAAAATAGAGATATTGAGATACATTTGCTTTTAACGTAAAGGGATATTTCGAAGATACTTTTGCAATAAGACGAAAAAAGTATTCCGGAATACAGTTACAGCGATACAGATACTGGAATACTTTTTCATTTGAAGGATGCTCATACTACGCAAAGACACTTATTAGTGCAGCATAATGTTGTAATTAAAGTTACAGCGCATCGAAACGTTCAGTTCATTTATTTATTTATTACAGTACCCTCTGCGCCATTAAGATATAGCAGGGAGGGGATGGACAAAGTACATAATTAGCAATAATGAAATAATTACAAGTATCAATTGCAATAAAAATAGACTATTTCACAGCAACAGTAACAAGGATTGGACACCGAAATCGACATACTTGGCGAATAAACTAAGCTATGCTAGAAATAGCATACTTTAAGCAAATCACTCGAATCACTAATGAACACCAGTGAATTGAGAAAAGGTATGCATTTACTTCGCACATAAGATCTACTTTACTGAGAAGGTTGCTGTGTGAGCATCTCAAATAGGCTGTCTTCTAACAGCGTCGGTTCAGCCTCAGCACAAGACTCACGAAAGAAAAAAAAGTATGTCTAGCATTGAAGGCGAGCACAAATTCGTGTTATAGTGAATAAATATCGCCTTCATAGCCGGATTGCCCTGCAGCGCGGCGATATCTCTTCTCGGGTCATCTAGATACCGAAACGCTTCCGCCCTCACTTGGGTTGTTCTGACTGTTCAGAATCCGAAATCTGTCCCCATCTTCGGAATCCTAAGCCGTCTGGCCCTGTCGGCTTCAATGAAGCTGTCACCACCACCGACGCTACCAGCACCCATTTCAGAAAGCCGCAACAGGCGAAGTCGGCTCCGGCGGTGGGGGAGCCTGCTACCACAAAAGACCGTTTCACGCATGTAATCAATTAGGAACGCACCCTGACATTGGAGAGGTGGCTGAAAGCGCGTCAAAGATAGCCATCTTGTAGTCCCTTCCGCCGCGACTACGGGAACTGCTTTTGGAAGTGCCGCCGCTTTGAGAACTGAATGCACGCGAAGCATTGCAAAGCCTGTTCCAAGGCGGTATCCGCGCGGGGGGTCGCGAAGTAATAGCTTGCCACCCGAAAAAAATAGGCCTGCTACACTGACCTTGAGAGACAGCGACTTTCGTCGGCAGAGGCCGGCAACACTGACCCCGCGATTCTGCCGTCTGCGGCTTCGCGCGCTTTACCACATGAATCATTCTGTGCTTGAGCGGAAACCATCGCCGTCCTATCTGTCGGCGACCGGCGGCGCGGCTTTGCTTGTTTTGGCACAAAAAAAAAGAAAAAAAAACGCCACTCCCCCATTGGAAACATGCCTCAACTCATTTCCGACACAAAAAAACAATGTAACGAGATACCCGTGTCCAGCATAGTATCGCGATACAGGCGATACATCGTAAATGTATTTCACTACTGAGATACAAATACATTTTTCAAATGTATCTCGGTACAGAAATACAGATACTCAAAAGTATCTCTGAAATACTATCGCGATACTCTTGTATCGCGATACTGCCCAGCCCTGATGGAGAGCGGGAGAAGGTGTGAGAGATATAAGGCGCGTTAGCAAACTTTTGCACGTGTGTCGGTAACACAGTGTGTAAAGCACCCGAAACCTATCACCACTGACCGCGTGGTCCTGGTTTCGACTCCCACTTCGTCCGCATCAGCGAAACATTTTTTATGGTTGTTCTTTCTCATCTATTTTCAGGCATTTTAACGACGTCACATCCATGAAGGAAAGTCAGTGAAGTCTTGGTGGAGCCTTGCATAAAACACTTTTTTGTTCAAAAGGTTTCCGATTTACTGGCTGCCATCCTTCAATATTAACTTATTCTCTGACTTTTCATTGTGCCATATTCCTAGCTTTTATTCGTGAGTCTGAAACAGAACAGAAGTGGGCCCTAATAGGCACATAAAAACGCTTACACGGAAACTAGTTTCGTACCTAGTGAAGAGAAATATAGTTCCGTCGCACGTTGGCGCCAGCACGTCTCCTTGTTCAATGATAGCCGTCACTGAATGTGATTGTGTCCTTTTTTGTTTATTTGGTTCACTTCTAAAGGCGGTCTATGATCATATTATTTCACCTCCCAATTAGAGCTCTGAACAAGTCTACATATAAGGAGGTGGGATGTCAAGTGACCGCGCCTTCGTGGACGCCTCTTATACAATGGTAATAACGAATATCAAGATAGAAAATAATAGGATGAAAAATAGTGAGCTGGGAAATTCATCGTGCGCAGACAAGACCTCCGACTTGTTTCTTGGCACTTCCTATAAACGACGGATAGATTCACAGATTTATTCTTAAATATCAGAACATACTACTACTACTGCTACTACTGCTAGTAATCAATCAATCAATCAATCAATCAATCAATCAATCAATCAATCAATCAATCAATCAATCAATCATTTAACGGGCCCAGGAACAACCGTACGGTCTTTGTGCCGGCAGACGCAAAAATAAAACAAAAATAAACAATGCAGTACACACAGTCTTCAGAAAGAACAAGAACAAAAACGCGCGGACAAAGAGAAATGAACACAAAAGGGGAGGAGTAAAATAAGTCAACACGAGTAATATTGAAAGGGAATGAAAAAATTAGATTGCATATATACAACTATGCGGAAAGACGGAGAAGGGAAGATTTTTTTCATTGTGCTGTACTATGTCAAGACAGTGCAAAGCTCGGATAAAAACAACGACTGTGGACTATGATATACGTCAATAATAATAATAAAATTAATAATAATAATAAAATAATATTATTAATAATATTAATAACACGGGCGATTCATAATGCTTGGTGCTGCGGCAACACTGGGCACGTCCACCATTTTTTGCTGGGCGCCGTTGCCGAACGGTCTGCTAGCGTCTCCATAAGGAGATGTCACGCAGATGCTGAGCCACAGTCTTTGGCGGAGCTTTCGATACAAGAAAATGCGGCCGTTTCTTTCGTCATCCCGCCCCGAACAGTCAGTGGTCACTGTACAGGACGGTCACTGTACTGCCAAACTGACGATAACTCAATATCAGAGCTCTGCGCGCTTAAAAACTCCTCCGGACGACAGCTGCACGAGGCGCACCGCTTCGCAAACCAAACTGCTGTTGCGTGTGCTGCCGATCTCAGGTGGCGTTCAAGAAAAATGTTCTTTGCAGAGGAGGTGTGGCTCTCAAACTTCTAAGATAACCTTGCACAACAATACATCTCCACTGTATTTCTCACTGCGATTTTAAACACAGGTCAGATAACGAAACCGCGCTGTTTTTGCGCTGCCTGCGCAACGCTGTGGTGCATTCTTCGGCTCATTTATTTAGCCACAGGCATCTCCACACCCTTCGCAGTAGCGTGTGTCGTAGTCTTTCGAGATAATCAAGGTATGGACATGTGCATGAGCGGTGCGCCGCAAACCAAACAAAAATACTGATCGCGCACTTCGACTGTATGCGAAGAGAGCGGCCCTTAGTAATATAATGCACACTGGCTGTTTATAATGCATTGTGGTCGTAACCTGTAGCGCGGATTTAGTATTGTCGCTCTGGTTTTCTTGAACGCTATGTGTGTGCGTTCACTGACATATCTTTTAAAATATTGCGCTGCCATATGCGACTGGTTTCGTTTTCGCGCCGAACAAAACATGGCAGATCGAGATTATGGGATTGTCGACAGATGGCGCTGTACATTTTCACTATCGCATATTGTTGGTGATTAACGTCCCAAAACCACGATATGATTATGAGAGATGCCGTATCGGCCACCTGGTGTTCTTTAACGTGCACCTAAATATAAGGGCACGGGCCTCAGGCATTTTCACCCCTATCAAAAATGCAGCCGCCGCGGCCAGGATTCGATTCAGCGACCTGTGGGTCAGCAGTCGACCACCATAACTGCTAGACCACCGTGGCGGGTACATGCACTAGAAAAATTCAGGAGTCAAAGTACTGTGCTATTTATGGGAGGGCGGAAAGCTGTCCGCAAAGCTGCACAGAGACTCACCCACTGCGAATGGAGCCAAACTGTTACCGTACCGTTCCCTGCATGTCCCAATAAAGAACCTCCAAGGTTATTCTACTCTCGAAAACGAGTGTTCAACCAGTCCTATTAAGAATATTTGTAATTTTCGGATCCTTAGCGGAACGGTTATTGCACGCTTCGTCTTCGGCGCAGAATCTTTAACCTAATGCTCGTGTTCCGAGCTTGTGATGCAAGAGAATAGAGACGGGAATTTCTATACTAGCAAGAATCAATAGGAAAAGAAGTGCACCAGTTGCACTTTGCTGCATAAAAAAAGGCAAAAAAAAAGAAAACAAGAACTCAGGAGCGCTTCCTCTATCGGGAAAATGGGGGCAAGCGAAACTTTGTGCGTGCCTGACCTGGTATCTTCTGCCTTCCCTCTTTCTGTCTTTTGCATTGTGCAATGCGCCCTCCTAACTGTGTCTTTTCTCCACGCCCGGAATTTGACTGTCATCCACGTGCTTAGCAGCGCAATACTTCAGCTGCGAGAGGAAACAACGACGGTCATGCGTTCATATCTAGGAGAACATAAAAATATGACAATTTCACATGACAGGTTACGTCGATAAAAGATCATATTGCCATATCAGAAACGGCTGGTCGCCGAGAAGCCCGCGATCTAGAGAGAATGAGCTATTAGAAAACGGCGCATACATATACGCAAGTGACCGGCGCATCTTCGAGAAAAGCACTTCTCTACGCTCGCCGACGCGAGGTTTTTGGCGTACAATATTGCCACCGAAATCGATTAGTTAGAAAATCTTCGCTTAAAAATAAAAGAGGGAGAGAGGGTCAGTTTGTAAGCCACCCCTGTGAGAACATCTGCGGATTATCAACGCGAGAGCGTTAAAGAGCTCGTGTCAATGAAATTCTTGTGTCGGCGTCAGCATCGGTGCTGGCGTCCTTGGTTGTGAGCGAAAAATCACTTTTTCCATGACCGAAAAATCTAAAAAGATGTAAATAGTATACAAAAAATAAAAAGAAAAATATTTGGTTCGAGTGACAATCGAACCCAGGCTATCTGCGTGGCAAGTACGTGTTCTAACCCAGAGCTTCGCTATTACTTGAAACAGCTTCGAAAAAAAAAAACACTATATGAATGCCATGAAGTGGAAGGAGTCGCCTTCCACTTCATGAAGTGAAAGAAGCGCAGAATAGCGCCAGGCGTCAAAACATGTGACTTGCCCAAGGAGTGGCTGCTTCAATAGCCAACCCAGTACAGAACACTCAGACATATTTAATCAACATCAGCTCCAAGAGCATCAACAAAGTGAGCAGCTGCGTAGGTTCACGTGTTCGGACGCGTAATAGGCCCTTCCCTGATTTGCAAAAGGAGGAATTATGACGTAGTGGGCACTCAGCCACTGCACATAGTAGGCATTTCAGGATAGTTTGAAACGGCCAATGTTGCGGCACGGTTGAGGCATGCGCCGAGAACTGAAGCTAGGCTAGCAATTGAGAAGGCGATGCGCGCGTGGCCCGATTACACTATCGCGTTCTACTCTTGAAGGCGAAGCTCAAGCGTCCTCCAAGTTTTTTTTTCGAAAAAAAAAGATATATAAGAAAACTGCCGGAAAGAAAGATAAGAAGGAAGAATGAAACGACAAGCCGCAAGAACAAAGAAATTACGAAAACAGCATATCCACGGAGTGAATGATGATGAGTGGGCGAAGCTGCGGAGGTTCATCGGTAAACCGTGAATCTTCCGTGAATTCTGCCCAGTACATCATCACCGACGTGAGATCGGGCGCGTTTATACTAAAGGTTCGATGAGAGTTATGACGACCTGCAGCTCACTTTAATTTTACATGTACGCTGTGAATTTTCATTCTTTAGAAAACCATTGCTTTAGAAAACATCTGGCGTCTTTCGTTAAGCAGCTGGCGTCTTTTCGTTTTGCTTTAGAAACATCTGGCGCCTTTTCGTGTTGCTTTTAGAAAACATCTGGCATCTTTCGTTGGTTTATTTCATCAATCAACGGCGTTTTGAACAAAATTTTTATTGTTTAATCACGCACAGGAGAAATCTCACCAGGCACAACCTTGGAGGTAAACAATGGCCGCTAATGGGAATGAGAGACAGAAGAAGTCGGCTTTTAGCTAACACTTACACTTCTACTTCTACTAACGTTTCCTACTGGAACATGCCAATGGCTGCAAATGGAGAATGAGAGACAGAAGAATTCGGCTTTTAGTTAACGCGCACGCTGCGAATTTTTTATTGTTCAACAACGCACAGGAGAAATCTCCCACCGGCACCACCTTGGAGGTCAAGATCTGGTACTATCGTTTGGACTGGTTACGCACTACGACGGGGACGAACGGGTGCCGCTTTAAGGAGCTTCGCCCCTAAAACAAGCCATTATCTTAGTCATGTTCTTAGCGCTCTTTTCTGGTCTCAATTCGTTCTTTTATTGCGATAGCAAATATATGGACACTCTGGACGGATTTTTGCCGTCGCCGCCATGTTCCGGATATGTATATGTATGTATATATATAAAAAGGCACAAAGAAAATTAAAGCAGAAGAACATAGTTCCGAAGTACCCGACATGGGATCCGAACCAGCGACCCTTCGCTCGCCAGCGTGCTGTGTTAGACAACTCAACCACACGCCATGCATTCGCCGTCGAAAAACGGCCAGCTATTTAAGTTCACCATTTACCGCTGGTGGTGGGCACATCTCGGAGGAGCTTGGGCGTATTTTCTTTCACGCAATGCTCCTACATTTTCTTCCAATTTGAAAACTGTCCTTGACACGCACACGACAAAGTGGCCCCTCTCTGTACACACTCGTGATGTGGAACGAAAAAATAAAGGAACACCGGGCACACCTTGCGTCAGACGCCCCCGTGTGGCAAGAGACGCAGAGGGGTCACTCCACGCGCCGCAATTTAAAAGAAAAAGAATATCTAAAAGCGCCTGATTCTCCATTGTCGACACGCAGTCTTGACCAATCCCCCAGAGTGGGTATGTGCCATAATTTTGAGGAAACAAACAAGTAAAGAAATATTGTCGACACTTGCAGCGCGTTGCTCAAGCACAAAAACGTAACAACTGCGACAGTTGTTTTCACTCTTGTCCTGTGTATACGTGTGCGTTCATTTTGGGCGTCCTTCTTTGTGCCTCAGCGGCGCGCTGTAGGTATCGAGCTCCTTGTCGTTCTTCGTGTAACATTCCAATTTCTTGCTATCGCATCCATTACCTCGCCCTTGCCGCGAAACTGCGACTTTTTCTAAGTAAACGTGTTTATTCTTGAAGCACCTTACACAATATGCTCTTCTCTTTTAGATGCGAAGTATCTTAAGGCGGAGCTCAATCCGGTGGTGGTGGTGTGCGGCGTGACCACCCTTACTGCGCATGCGCATACCCTCTCCACTCACCCTCCCCACTTTCCCTCTCCACTTTCCCTCTCCCCTCCCCCTCTCCCATAACCCTCCCCCTTTCCACTCTTCCTCTGAAACGAGGGCTAGACATGCGGAAATTCTCTCCTGCGCAACGCCGCGATGAGCTCGAGCGCATGCGCGTCCCCTCCCCTTCTCTCTCCTCTCCTACGCTGCCCCCCTCTCGCCCGCCTGTCGACCGCGTTCCCCGCTCGCCCTGTGAGAATTAACGGCCAGGCTAGATGGAAGATACGACGCGCGTTGCGTCCCTCTTCGCGTTCCACGACGCGACGTCGGTAGCATGCCCAACGAACGCCAACGGAACGCGATCGTGCAAGTGCTCCGGCTTCGCATCGCCTCATGGTCCCCTTTAGCGGGAGATGGTGTAATTTTTTCAACTTCTTAGGGTCATCTGATACTATGCGTTCTTCAAATTCGGTCAGCTTTAATCGAACGCTGTCTTCAAGCTGCAATGTCTCCTAGTGACATAGTAGGGTACTGTGTCGTAGTCAGCACAAGAATTTTTTCTCAGCCCTGCATGTCTCCGCACTTTCTCCTCAAGCCTTTATTACTGCCTCGTGTCTTTGTAACGTGGTCTCCAATAGCCTACGCCTTGTTATTAACCTTTTGTTTGTACTTTCTATTGTGGTGAAAACAAAGAAACAAAAAAAAGCTTGGAGGACGCTTGAGCTACTCCTTCGAGAGTAGGATGCGATAGCGCAGTCGGGCCCTGGGCGCATCGCCTTCTCAATTACTAGCCAGCCTTCGGTTCTCAGTGCATGCCTCAACCGCACCGTAAGGAAACGAACCACTGTGCGCCTAACATTGGCCGTTTGAAAATATCTTAGAATGCCTACTGCAATGAACAGCTGTTAAGTGCCTACTACGCCATAATTTTACCTTATGCGCATCAGCGAAGAGCCCACTACGCGTCCGTAAGGCAACACGCGCACCTACACAGCTGGTCACATTGTTGATGCTCTTGCAATCTGATGATGATTCTAAATGTCTGAGCGCTCGGTAATGGGTGGTCCATTAAAACAACCACTCGTTGCACAGTTCCCAAGTTTTGATGCCTGGCACGATTCTAGGCATCTGGCACGCAATATTACATGCGTTAAGGCGACTGCTTGCATTTCATGCCATTCATATGGTGTTTTTTTTTTCTTTCCAAAGCAGTTGCAAGCAATAGCGTAGCTCTGTGGTAGAACACATGCTTGCCACGCAAACTGCCTGGGTTTGATTTTCACTCTAACCTAAGTGTTTTATTATTTATTTTATTTGCATCTTCTCGATTTTACGGTCACGGACAAGACGATAATTTTTCGTTCACAACCAACGACGTCGACACCAGAATTTCTGCGAAACGAGCTCTTTAACGCTGTCACGTTAAATACAAAAAGATATGCCACCAACCTTGTCAGCAGTTAATGCCAGAGCCAAACACCGAACGCTGGCGAATATTGCATTCCTCAACCACATTGATCCATTTACTACACCTTTTTTTACCGGCACCGCTTTGTCAGCATCTGAGCTAGGCCTCTGTCTCTGTTCGCTCGCACGACATCGATTTATTGACGCAATTTCCCAGCCGCAGACATTGCGCTTCGACGTGCCGTAGTCGGGATGCCGCAAGAACAATGGGAATTCTGGTAAATAGGAAATAAAGGGTACGGGCACGCGACGTAATAATTTTTTGGTTCAGGATATTTGTAAGCCGTGTGTGCAAGAAAGTAAAGTTGTAATAAAGCAACAAAGAAACTGCGAAAAAATTAATCAGTGTTCCTTGAAAAAGAAAGTCACATCATTAAGACACAAGTAGCTGCTGTGAGAGGTCTTTTAACATTTTTATCCACACCACTCTCTTTCTTGGGTTCTTTACTGTTGATTGATGTGCTACATATTTCTTTCTCTTTCATGTATTTTCCAAACAGAATGTCCCTCAAACATACGTATCGGTGACAACTCCTATTGCATTGAAGCAAGGTCTTGGTACGGGCTAGTTGCATTATTTGTATCGCCAATGTGCGTACTTTGTTTCGGGTTGCGGCGCATATGTAAAATAAATATCGCATAATTTTGAGCGCTCGAATGATGTGAGTCCTGCCTCAATTTTTTTTCCCTATATACTGAGTCAGGTAATACGGGGGAATTGTGATCCACCTATTTATGCGATCAATAGATCCAATTTCGCGCGTAATAACCCGATATATCATGCTATAAAATTGTAAACACAGAGTGTGTCGTGCTATCAAACACCGAGTTAAAAAACTCGGGACCAACTACGTAGAAAAGATTAAGTACGTTTATGTTATAATTCCTTGTCAAGGTCTTTCCACTGTCAAGACTCGGTCGCATCCCCGTAAAAGATATGTACTGTTTTAAGGGAGAATTTTCTGCACGTCTTCTTATACACGCGTAACCTGTTCAATTATCAGCTTGGCCCTGCATGGAGCATTCCGGTGCAAGTCTTTAGCACAGAGAGAGGCACATAATCACTGCTGTGGGAGATTGCCTACCGACATAGTTAACTCCAATATTTCACGCATGACATTAACACAATAAATGCCCCGTAGTCACACATTTGAACATTTTTGCCAAGCTTGTCAACTTATAAACAATTCTCATCAATCAACAATGTCTCCTCACAAACTATATTAGTGGTTCGGGTCACCTTTTAAGTAATAATATCCGCAGTATAGAACGACAACGAATTCTTTCTCCGCAAGAACATACAATTTTTCTTAAAAGCCCATCGACTCCAGTTTACCCCTAGACTCAAAATACATAAGCGCGATGTATCTATTGTATTGTGTATACATCCCATTTGAAAGCAAACGATAAATGGCGTACGGATATGCGCAGTAAATTCATGCTCACGAGGGAAGCGGAATTGAATACATGGAGTCGGAGCCAACGCATTTAACAATTTGTGCTTACGTAAACACTGTCGAGGCCTGGAACAATAGTAGAAACGCTGCCTCGAGCAGAGGTAGTGATGGCTCGAGCAAGTGCAGTAACTCAATACGGCGCATCCGACGTGCCTTCTTTGAGAAACCCCTGCCAAAGCCACTATGCAGCGACTTCACGGAAACGGCGCGCGTAATGCTCCGCGAAGACAAACATCAGTGACCACGGTTCCACTACGGATGCAAAGAGCAACAAGAAGAAGCCCCGTAATGCTTCAACAAACAAGAGAGGCTTTGAACGGCGTTACTGCCTCGTGTTTACCCTTCGCTTTGCTTTATGTGAGCGCAGTTCCGAAGATAAATAGCGGAGATGAACGTGGCGACTCTGGCATGCCCCCAAGAAATCAAGCTAGTAGATGAGCTTATTGTACCTAGAGTAGAACGCCTACTTTGCAAGTTATTCTTGACCATCACTCTGCCGATAATAATGGCAATAGAATAAATAAATTGTGTTCTTTAACGTGCAGTACATAAGGGTTTCAGGAACGTAAGTGAGTTTGCTTACTGTTAGGGTGTTACGAGTGTTGTATAAATTTATACAACACTGTTACGAGTGTTGTATAAATTTTTTTGAAAGCATTCAGTAAAATCTTGGTAGATTTTATAGTTATTGAGCTGTCGGTCGATATTTTTCATCTCAATTCTTTGGAACACGAAAATCTGCTTTTTCTTCAGCAGCTACAATGTTTAAGTATCCTGGCACAGGGACGCAAGTTTTTAGTTTAAACAGTTGGTTTTGGTTTTATTTGAGTTAGCGAAACTTCGATAACACGAAGTACTAAGTTTAGGAACTCAACTGAGAAATGAAAACCGATATCTGACTGCATTCAAAGATAAGTAAGAGCACCGCTAAAAACGCATGAAATTGATCGATTAAACTGTGCAAGGAAATATGCCCCTAATTTCGCTGCGGAACTTTTCAATACCCACCTAAACATTGCAAAAAATTGAGGAGAAGCATAAATTCATACATGAAATTTATCCTGCGCAGAGGACTCAATATATTCAGTTGACATTACCATGGTACCTGTTTTTGTGCGCAAGTGAAAGTTTAACTTCGAGCTTCAATACGTTTTCCATCAGATCTCACAATTTAAGCATTTACACTATGAATTCTGATTGCTACTACAATTAGGCCCTTCCTCTCAAATTCAACAAATTGCATTCAATTAGATCTAGGAGTTGTTTAATTTTTAAGCTCCGTACTCTTTGCATACATTTGAATAGGTCCGGGTCAGGGAGCTAAACCACTATTGACACTGCTAAGCTCGATGACGCGGGTTTAGTTTTCGGCCAAAACGGACCATTTCAATGGGGCAATGGGGGTGAAGTCTGACACTGACACCTAGGTTGACACTTGAATTAAATTCCCTTTTCTGATTATTTTCGCAACTCTTTCGTCAAAGATTTCTAGTCCTCGGTTATTTTATGACGATTGCGGATGGATTATTTGTACCCACAATGCAATATCCTGATAGGGTCGGTATCTCGAATAGTAGATCTATTGCGTGTAACGCAAAACTGTAGGTAGCCCTCTTGCGAAACGTATGAATCAAGCTATTTTTGTTTTGCTGAAACCAACATTCGTTTCGCGAATGTTAGAATCCTCTCCTGAAAATTGGTACTTCACTAAAACGGCCCTAAGTGACATGACAGGAAATCGGTTCTGATGCATCGTCAAGGCACACGCGTCAATGCGCATGCTCAGTGTGCTGGCCTGCATACACGCTTCCCCCCCCCCCCCCCACACCAACTTACCCAACTACAAGGCGTTACCATACACTCTGGTGAAATGCTGATTACATCTGCCGTATTGTTATAATACCACCCACAGGTACATTAGCGCCAGCGGCTAGAAACAAATTATGAGGACACTTTCACGTACACGCGAATATCCATCAGAGACATGATTAAGAGCAAAAATAAGGTTTCGAAAAGTCAGCTATAATAAATAAAAGGCTAATCGTTATTTATATAGGCAATCAAATCCTAGTTAGCGAAAAAGAGCACCTCGGAGCAGTGTAGAAGAGTAATTCTGGGACAAGCAATAAATGAATCATAGGAAGTCTGCATGCATAGTAACATTGGCTACATTTATCAGCTTTGAAAATTCGCCCTGAACACACCGTTTCAATGAAGCTTTTCATTCTTCAGCACTAATTGTAAAATCGATAAAGTTCAGTTTACTTATTTTCAGAACAGGGGAGTAGCTTATTTCATGCTTCTTCGTCTCTGAATCGAAAACCTCTCCTGATATCAATTCAGAGGCGAGAAAAAAACTGTAAAAAGCTGAACATGTCTGTACAGCCATGGAATAGCTTCTTATAGCTCAATCGGCAAAAAGAGAATAATTATTATTGAAGGAAGAGCAAGGACCATAGTGGTTGAAAGTGCGTCGCTTTGCCTCAGATGGAACCTGGCTGCAAGTTCGCGATATTGAGCGAATAGCATTGTAGTTGATCAATTCCCGATTAAAAGACAAAAGAGAGTGGAAGAGCAGTCCACTGAGTGTAGGGTTCTTTTTCAGCACTAGGCAGCCAGTTTTGCGTGATTTTATTCGTTAATTTCAGTGAAACTCTCGATTTACACATCACCATTAGGCATTTTGGTCATTTGTACATCATGTTAATGAGAAGTCAGAAAAATTATCAATTACACGTCAATTCAATACCACTCTCTCAACAGCACACAGTAAAAGGTTCTTGCGTTAGTGTTTAACTGATAGAACACTGAGTAGAAAAATACCTGCACGATTTGTGAGACTTATAGAATGGGTTTTGCAGCTCCAGAATCAATAGAAAGATTCTAGCTAACTCATTAGATCTCATCATGATCGTGAGGCTATTATATGTCCACTGCAAGACGAGGGCATCACCAAATGATCTCCAACCCACCATATACTACGCGAGCTCATGCCTTTTTATGGCTGTCAATTTAATAATATCGTCGCTTTAAATATACATGCTCCAGGAAATTGGGTTCAGTTTCTGATAGGTTTTTACAGCGAAAGCGGTTATGAGATCATTTCAGCGGCCGTTTTTGGCGCCGTAGTTGTCCGCCGCCGCCGCCGGTGTCCGTAACCACTATCGCTCGAAATAAAAAAAAACGAAATAAGAAAAAAATGCAGGATGGAACGAGGTTCGAACCTGGGCCCTCTGCGTGGGAGCCCAGTACACAACCTCTGAGCCATGCCGTTTTTTTTTCTCTTTAATGCATGGGAATAATGCCATCAAATCTCGCCCTCTATTGCAACATAATTCATCGCTTTAGAATTACACTCACAGACACATATGCACAGAACACACAATTTCACATAGTCCAAGGAATCTTCAAAAGTCCGGTAAACAGACACAAGCGTCCAGAAGTCCAAGCCACTCCGAAACCGGATCAAAAGTCTCAGTAACGCTACGCACGCTAGCTGCTGCTTCTCGAAAGACAGACCTTGTCGAGCGAGGTGGCTCAGCGTGTCTGTCAATCATGCGGCTTCTCCATAGCGAATATAGACCTAACAGCGTGATTAAATCATATGGTGCACTATTGTTGGTGCTCTTTTTTGAACGGGAGGAACCTAACACCATGCGATGTAATTGGAAATTCTTTTCTGAGGGTTCTCTTAAGGATGTCCCAGAAATGAAATGCATCACGGCAATGAATAAAACAATGCTCGATTGTTTCAGACTCGTTGCATAGCCTGCACTTTACAGACCAGGGCACGTATATCCCTTTTTCATGAAGCCATGTCTTTACGGGCAAAGTGGATGTGTGCAGCTTAAAGAAAAACGTTTTCACAGCTGGCGATATACACATTTTACGTACACGGCAGAATACATCATGACCAGAATGAGATAAATATTGCTGTCGGTAAACAGGTTCGGGGAAAAGGGTGTTTACAAGTGCGGCGGTTAGCGTCTTTCTGTCCACGTTGTACAAGTACTCTAGCGTGAATCTGGCTCTCAAAAACTGGACAGTGTCGACAATCTCTTTCAAGAAACCCCATTCTTCCGGCACTCTTGTTGTGCCAAAAGGAAAGGGAGATTGTAAGAAAGGCGGTTCCGTATAACAGCCAGAAGAAACGGGCGACAGACATCCTTAAGGTAAAAAAATTGCATCACCAGTTGTCGCAAAAACAAATGCACAAGATTAAGCCTACCCTTCTCAAGCGGAAGAAAAAAGTTTGTCCCTTCTCATGGCTTCCCATGATGAAACTCCAGA
>NC_051177.1:66301478-66331762 GCF_013339695.2 Rhipicephalus sanguineus | reverse complement strand
CTCTCAAGGCGATGGCAGAGTCGGTGAAGGCGAATGTCTGACGGCAACGGTACCCTCTCTCGGCGCAAGAAATGCATTCGCATTTCCTCACGATTCCCTTCGGGGAGGTGGGGGCATTTTTTATTGTGGACGACACTTGCGTATTAAAAACATAAAGAGGCAGGATTCTTTTCTCTGTTTCCTTATAAACCTTATGCATGCGCTAATAAAAAAAAAGAGCAATGCTTTAACGTTAAAAACCACGTAATACCTTTGCGAGTAATGATAATTGTGCCCTTCACGCACTGGCTGTCTTCCTCCTCCTGGCAGCACGAGATGGTGATTTAGGAAACGACAAGTTTTTAGATGTTGCATTATGCTTTATTTTACCATTCACTTGTCGGTAAGGGAAATACTGACGAAAATATATACTGCCTATTACACGAGCATGGGGGCCAAAGAAACATAATGTATTCTGTCTGCTGATTGCTACGTTGTTCTGCTGTCTGGGTGTTTTCGTTGCACAGCAAAGATGAAATATTGTTCTGTCCGTCGCTCCAACAGCACAGAGCATCGAAAGGAACTGGAAGTGAAATGAACACAGCGAAAAACGAACGGAGTGAAAGGAAGACAAAGACCACCGAAGCGGCCTCAGTGTTTTTTTTTTGTATCAGCGTGACTTATCTATTGCATTGATGCCATCGAGATAATCAAACTAAAAAACGCTGACCACCCGCTAAAAAAACACGCATCTTTATACTGTGACATATTGCCGTTCGATAACTGCAGACTTCACCAAATGTTGCGCATTTGTTTGTTGTCAGAGTACGTGTCACTAAGTACGTAACTTCACTTATATCTTCCCGAAGTGTGCGCACCACATGCAAACGTTTCTTTGGAAAGCAAGTGCGGTAAGATATATTACAGCGTAATACTGTGCATGGTTGATTTAGAAAAATAACTGTAGACGGCACGAAAAAGATTATGCGCGAGTAAATAAACGTCTGCTAACATGAGCAAAAAATGAGAAAATAGAACACCGAAGTAGCAATTTCGACATAAAATCCTAAACGAAGAAAATAAAGGTTTGATTCCTATGTTTCCCACATAACCACTGAGTGCTGCCACGAAGAGAGCCACAGCGTCCACCAGAATAAAACGCAGGCAGCGCAGTTTCATGTATATTTCAGAGAAAATGTTTTATTCAGCAGCGACCGCTTCGCGAAAAGCCACGGCCTGACAAGGCACTTGTCCTAAAGGTCGAAGCTCAGAGCTTCGTGTAGGATTGTTGCTATAGCCGCTATAAAGGTGAGTACTAGCCGTGTTTCACAACGTGGCGACGACCAAGATGGCGCACTTCGATACACGAAAGCCTTGAGAAGTTTAGCTGAGATGAGTAGGGCGATGAAAATATCTTTAGGAAAGTTGAAAATTGAAAAATAAGGTTGCTGTCGTCTTCTTTGTTTTGACACACGAGCGCACAAGCAATATTCATACTCTATTGTGTTAGTCTTCTCTTTTTTTTTTTTTTTTTTGGTAGTGCATTGTAAGGAAATGTTTTATAACACAGAGGGTAGCGTATGATAAATGAACGAACATATTAACTTTATCAATGAACCAACCTTTAACAAACAAACTGATATCCGCATTCCGACATGAAGCCTAGTATACCGGTGTTTGGGTGTACTTGGGTGTTGTGTTTAAGGTACAGCTCATATTTCGCTCAGCCCATCTAGATATACTCAGCGCAAGGCGCATGTGTACAAAAGGTTATCTTGCCGCTAAAAAGCATGGTGGTCGCTGCTGTAGTCGAGACATACGGCGCACTTCCGGTATCGACAAAACTGAAGTTCTCTGACGGGACATTCTACTGGCATTTTACTGCATCCTTCAGCCCACTCCCAGCAACACAGTGAACATCATGATAAACGTAATCACGTTAGTTGGCTTTGTTGCACGCCAAACGCACTCTAACCAAGAATGGTTAGATGAACTTCTGGAAGAAAGAAGGGCGAACGGGAAACACCGAGGTTGAAGGCACTCCAGGCTCCCTTTCCGTAAACAAGCGGAGATTGAAGGGATACGAGATAACCTTATTCATGCGCGATGTTATGTTCGCAACTTGTTTGCGATGCCTTTCACTGATTATGCGCCTCTGGCGCTTAGACGGCAGTATTTGACGTCGTCTCGATCACTCGTTTCCTGTAGAGGCTTCTTTTCAGTTTGCCTTTTTATGCTTCAGGCACGGTCGTCCGGTCTCGGGTGGCCCTAGTAAAATGTGAGATGGTGACACCGGGGACAACGTGGAAATCATCAGAATAAAGGCCTGAAGTGAGAAGACAAGCAACTCCTATAGCGCCTTGGGGGCGACATTGTCGTTGCGGATGACATACTACGACAATGTGGTATTTCAGCTAGATAGTGGCATGTGTAGTGTATGCTTTATTTTTCTCCCACTGAAAGATGACTGTGAAATACACGGCCATGTATTTTTTTCTTGCGAGATCGAGGAATCTTATTTTCGGTGAAATACTGCTTCACTAGTTTACTAAGAAGAGGAAAGAATTGCTGATAGTGGAAAAAAGAAAACACTAAGTCCACAATATATTCGTAAAAATGCGTATTTATGTACGGTGTTCACGGAAGGAAACGCGTCAATTAAGGCATAAGCAATGCACCTACCCGCAGTTGCACATGGCTACAGTTCGCGTCATATCGACTAAATCTTAGCTTGTACGCCTGCATAACGCTCAAACACCTCTTTAGGAACCAGATTTGTAGCGCGGCCATGTGGTTATGTCGAGCACTTGCGTATATTAGTTGTCGAAGTCAAAGCTTTAGTGTCGCGTTTCACTCTGGGAACACTGCAGTGGGAAACAAAATACATCTATATTTTACTAAGGGGCTGCAAGCTACTCTATGGTCGCTTTCAACCAAAAAAATCACAGCATATCCACGGAGTGCATGATGATGAGTGGGCGAAGCTGCGGAGGTTCATCGGTAAACCGTGAATCTTCCGTGAATTCTGCCCAGTACATCATCACCGACGTGAGATAGGGCGCGTTTATACTAAAGGTTCGATGAGTTATGACGACTTGCAGCTCACTTTAATTTTACATGTACGCTGCGAATTTTCATTGTTTAGAAAACCATTGCTTTAGAAAACATCTGGCGTCTTTCGTTAAGCAGCTGGCGTCTTTTCCTTTTGCTTTAGAAACATCTGGCGTTCTTCCGTTTTGCTTTTACAAAACATCTGGCGTCTTTCGTTGGTTTATTTCATCAATAAACGGCGTTTTGAACAAAATTTTTATTGTTTAATCACGCACAGGAGAAATCTCACCAGGCACTACCTTGGAGGTAAAGAATGGCTGCTAACGGGAATGAGAGACAGAAGAAGTCGGCTTTTAGCTACCGCTGCGAATTTTTTATTGTTCAACAACGCACAGGAAAAATCTCCCACCGGCACCACCTTGGAGGTCAAAGCGTAAGACTGGTTACGGACTACGACTACGACTACGAGGGACGAACGGGTGCCGCCTTAAGGAGCTTCGCCTCTAAAAATATGCACACGCTGCACCCACAGACTTCACTGCTTTACCAAAGGGGAATTTGCATAGGCGTCCCACCTAATCATATTTCCTTATATCCATGTTATCAAGCACTTCTAACGTGATCCATGTAGCTGACTTCCTTATACAGACGCATGTTGATGTCCTTCCTTTTAAGCCGAAAGCTTGAACATACTGCGAAATTTCAGCATAGATTCTACAATCACAACTTATCCGAGGGTCATATTTTAGGTAGGAGCGACGAACATTTAGTTTTCGACATGCGTGGTATTTACGTTAGTGCAGAAAAAGTTCTTACGGTTACAAAAGAAACCAGCTTGCACGACACCCTTACTTACGTGATTGACAAACGTGCTACAGCTCTTGGGGTGGAGCTTGTATTTATTATTAGGTTCTAACCGACTATAGATGACTCTTTCTGTATTCAAACTTCACTCTTCAAACTTCATTCAAATTTCATTCTTAACGAATTGTTAAAAATCACAGCATATCCACGGGTGAATGATGAAGAGCTTGAGCGAAGCTCCTGAAGCAATCATGGTTACACCGTGAAATGTTCAGTGGTTTCGCCCAGCAGTAATCAAAGCGATACGCCGCTTTGATTACTACATGCCATCTAGCGTACAGGGTGCCGCTGCTTTCTTTTTTTCTTTTATTTCTTTGTCTTTCTTTTTTTCCTTTTTTTGCACACATATTGCACGCATCTCTATGGGACAGCGCCATCTAGTATATCGTCACCCAACTGCAGTTTGCATGCATCTCTATGGGACAGCGCCATCTATTGAATGATACGGGAGACGCGACGGCGGGGACACGCCGCATGGAGCGACGACCGACCAGGTGATGCTATAAGGAGCTTTGCCCCTAATATGGTATACTTTTAGTAATCATCGCTCCTGCGTAGAACCTGGATATATTTTTCGCTTGTGCTAGTATTTTTTTTTTCATATATATACACGCCAAATTGCCCTGGGCTAGGACAGTGCGCCATGGCGGTAGTGGAATTCAAGGCACTGCAGTGATCCCAATCATTTTCCTTTTGATGTAAGCGAGAACATCCTTTTTAACCTCGACCTGCTTGAGTATGACACCACATTGACTACGCGTAGAAATGGTGAAGAAGTACGTTATGACGAGCGAAAATAGCGCATCACTATTGAATTTGGTAGTTTCATTGTGTATAATCCTGATATTTTTATCTGTTTCTGCTGAACGACTCCTGTTTATTGAAACTATGCCCAAAGATAGGCCTATCAAACAAAGAATGACCGAAAAAAAGGCTCCTGTCGTTCTTGCAAACTCATCAAGAAAAAGCACTGCTGTTCAAGCAAAAGCCATCGATGTGACGAAATGAAAGAGAGAGAGAGAGAGAGGGGGGGGGGAGTGAGAGAGAGACATGAAAGAGAGCGAAAGGCAGGGAGGTCTACCAGAATTATCACATCCGGTTTGCTACCCTACACTAGAGGGAGGCGTAAAGGGAAAAGAAAGATGTCAATAAGATTGGAGATATCAGGTGCGTGAAAACACACTAAAAAATAAAGGAAGGTGCAGAGCAGGAGTACTATAAGCTATCTAGTAGCCCACTGCCCCACCACTGCCGCTGCCAGCATATGTCAAAATCGAACTTGTGCGATATACTCCGGTTGAAGCGGCTGCCTTCGAGGGTACAAAGAAAGACGAGGATAAAAGTAAGCGTGAGACTGCGAACACCACACTAGCGAAAGCGAAATCAAACCCAAAACCAAAAACAACAACAACTTTAAGTGCTGCTGTGGCAGGTGACCGCAGGGTATTGAGTTCTCGTGCATTCGTTCGTGTTCAGAGACTTCAAAGTAGCCACAACGTATGGATAGACTGAGTTTCATAGCGGGGTCTGTGTTTCAGCGTTTTAATTAAACGACATCTCACTTACTTTGTCCATGTGCAGCCCAAGCCAAATGGTTATGTCCTTGGAGACTAGATTTTTTTACCCTTCTACTCTCAGGAACGGGGAGAGTTCGATAGGCTGTGAAGAGATTATACATTGCGTGAACATTGCGTACACGCTACCTCTGAGATGGAACTGCGAACAGCAACTTTCTTGCAACTCGCAGCCATTCGGGTCCAAAATTTATACAGTCTGTCACCTTTCAGCAAGTTGCATATCGTGTATCGTAGCTGTCATTTCTGGTCGCATTTACCGTGGCGCACTTTTTGGCAGTAGGCCAATAGTATGACGGGAGGTGATAGCAGCGCTAACTTACACGAATAAACGAAGACTGGAGGTTGTCCTCGTGCGTCTCTTTCGTTACGTAATCGCTTACATTCGCAGTTGTATGGCATTATTTTTATGTAAACCGAAATTGCCACCTAAGTCATTGTCGGATTTGGTCGCCCTATACGTTATTCGCACTCCCGTTGCGTTGGCATAGTTACATTCATATTAAATACAATTATTTTATTCGATAGCAATTATACGGACACTCTCGGCTGATGTTTGCCGTCTGCATCACCATCGCCGTAATATCGCGTACATGTATGTGTATGAACATGTATATCGAAAGCCCCAAAGAAAAATATTTCAGAAAAATGCTTTCCTACGCGCGTATTCGAACAGGCTACCCCTTGCTCCGCAGCGTGCAGTGTTAGACGGCGAGGTCACGGAACGTTCGTTCCTCAGCTGATTAACGGCGAGCTAATCATATACACCACTGACCGCTGGTGGTGCGCAGATCTCGGGGGCATTTCAGCGAGATGGCGCGAAGGGCGCGTGCCTTAAAGGTCGTCGTCCCGCTCGTTGCGATGCGCGCGCTCCGCTGTACTATGCCCTGTAGAGGGCGTAGTCGTTCGCGCGCGCGCGCCTTTCTTCTCGTGATGGGGGCAGTTTGTTCGTCTTGTGCTTTTACCGGAAAGCTTGCGTTAAAGTTGCAGAGTGCCCGAACCACACTTCGCTCCATGCAGCGGCCGCGTTTGCCAGAGGAGCGCGCTGCATGCACAACCACAAAGTAACAACTGGGACAGTTGTTAGTTCGCGCTCGTCCTGTGTATACCTGTGCGTTCCTTTCGTGCGTCCTTCTTTGTGTTTGAGCAACGCGCTTTAAATGTCGCGTTGTGAGAGTTGTGAGTTCGCGCTCATGCTGTGTGTGTTCTTTCGGGCGTCTTTTGTGCTTGTGCAGCGCGCTGAAAGTTTCTAGCTGCTTGCGGTTCTCCGCCTGACATTCCAATTTGTTGCTATCACATTCAGTGTTTCGGCCTTGCAGCGAAACTGGACTTTTTTATTTCCGTACTTCCGGATGAATGCAGCTAGGTTAATCTTTCTGAACCTACTTTTACATTATGCAGGAATGCAGAAAGAATTAAGACATTCTTTTCTTATAAACGTAAGCTAAAGACGTTCTTTTCTTATATACAGGCTTAAAAAGTTTCTTTATTTGCTCTTAAGAAGTCACGCAACAATGTTTCCCTGAATGAACCTTTAATCCTTCGTATTGAAATACGTGTCACAACTTGGCAATTAATATCGAAACACTCTGATAAAATAGCCGCTTTTTATGAGACATCACAAGCTGAGTAAGTCAGAAGACAGTAATGTGTCTTTAAATTCTGCAGCAAGATGCGTGGGGATTCCGTATTGTATTGACGAGACTGCCCAGCAACTTGATCTATAGTTTTATGAAGTTTTAGGTTACCTATTAGGGTCGTTTAAATTAACATTCTCATGAACTTTCAAAGAAAATTCGTGCTCTTGAACATTTTGCGCTAAGCAAAGGCTGCAGTCATGTCAGCGCTAAGCGTTGCTATCGTTCCCCTCTGTGTGGTATTGTCGGAGGATGAGTTCAGGTGCACGCATGCATTATTAACCTCATAGAATAGCACTGAAGCAGTGAGCGGTAGATTTTATTCGTTTCACTTTGTCATGGTCACTGGTGGACCCTCAAGGATAATATAGAATCGGATGCGTTATTGTTTCCATGGCGTGACACGTCGTGCACGTGCGCTCTGGTTGGTTCGTTTTGTTTATAATATGAAAACATTACCAGAGCCGCAGCCCCGTAACAGAGACGCAGCCTTACTGAAGTTTTCTACAACCTAGCAGACGCTTCCTTTCGTTCGTGCGCCTCCGTTCGCCTTGTGTTTACCAGAGGCTGCCCGAACTGACAAATACCGACACTTAGAGATCCATTAAATTGAAAATAGAGCTGTCATAAAATTTTCCTCTGCGTGTACTTTACGGCTGTGGTGCGCTAATACTGCGTGCATGCTCGTCCCTCGCAACGCTTAAGCATAAGATATTTATTTATTTTTATTTCTGCAGCCCGTTGGTACACTGAAATATTGCATGGCTCATTCAAGTCGCACGTCGCTCTTTCTAATCACACTGTATCATCTGTTAGTCAACGCATAACAAAGGTTTAAATCCAATGCAACTCCTGTAAATTTTTCGCGTGTGTTCTTCAAGGAAGATGAAGGAATGGTGTGGTAAAACTCCGGACGTGCACTGTACGTGTCCAGCTGCAGAGTGCAAAATTATACTGTTTGTACACATATGCGTCCCTTCTGCGCTTGCACTTAAAACGAATCAATATTGCCGAAAAGCACAGCACCGCAATGAAACGGAATAAGAGTGCGAGACAAACAGCAGTAATGAGGCAGAAAACAATTAGAGCGGGGCTTCTTGGCTGTTTCTCGAGAGAAACAAAGAGTGAAAGAAAGAGTGACAAGACATAATGAATAAACAGATACTCAGAAAGCCATCTAGCGATGGGCGCAAATCGTATTTCACGCCACTGAATTTCCGAAGACACAGGCCATCGTGCATCAGCATATTGTGCATTGGCATATTGCGCATCGGTTTACTGACAGAAAAAGCTTTTCGGAGAATAAATAAATAATGAAAAAAAGAAAGGAAAAAATACAGTTTCTATAGCACTTTTTTTATTTCCAGGTTTTACGCCTGCTTATTTGTCGGCTAAAGCGATCACTGTGGGCTTTGGGGGTATATTTGTTTCACAAACTGCCATTTATTTATTAATTTATTAATTTTATTTATTTATTTATTTATTTATTTATTTATTTATTTATTTATTTATTTATTCGTTTGACTACCTGGCTGGTTGCTAGGTTCTCCTCATGAGCACGTCACAGCCTATGACATCATTAACTGATTGACGAGCATTTCGGCATATCGAAGATAACCAGAGCATGTGCGCCTGTGCAACGTATTTTTTCTTTCTTCATTTTTCAGCATATGTCACTGCAGCATGCGTGAACCCAAAATAATGAACAAAGCGTGTCTTCGGTTTGTCACCGATTTAATCATCGTAGAGGTTGTGCCGTCCTTGGGAAAGAACCTAGAAGACGAACTTTACGCTTTCTGCTGGCTCCGGAGCACCCGCCTGCTCTGGATGGTTTTGTCGCTCCGCTTCGTTGCGAGGCGCTCAGTGGCCACCCAATCAACGCTTGGAAAGCACACTGGTGACGAAATGGCATGGTTTACTTGCATGCTGCGCAGACGCATATACTACCACCAAGGATCGGCGGACAGTCCATCGTGCACACCTGCTGGTTCCTGCGAAATACTTGAGCATCTTATATTAGAGTGTCGCGCGTACGTTACTTAGCGGGCATTGCTGATTGAGCAACCGAGACTCATTTGATGCAAGTGTGCGACACTTGACGGTTACCTCCTTGCCAGTAGGTGTGCTTCTCCACGTCACGAGGCTCATCTACTTCTGCTGACTTTTACGAAACATAAACGATCTGACCACCCATTTATTAACGTTATTTCTTTGACTTCTCGGTTATTTTTGTCCGAGTCCTCGCCATTTTTTTCTCTTTTCGATTTTTTTTTGTCTCTTCCTCTCCCCCTACTTTCTGTCCCCTATCTCTTCACTCCTTACAAAAAAGTACGCAGGCGTTGAGCACCTCGATGTGGCAGGTAGCCTCTTCTCTCCCTATTTCCTGTGTGTCCTTGTGTACTCGTGTACGCATATGAAACAACAACAATCATAACAATCTGTCTGTTCCATGAGGCTGCAATTTGTTTAGAATTTGGCAGGCTCAAACTCCAGCCAACAGGAACCAGGAAAACCGCCCATGATAATAATCCACACACACGCGCACACTTGCACACGCACGCACTCACACACACACACGCACGCAATACCCCAACTTGTATTTAAAGACACAGTAAGAGCAAGCAACACCATTTACGGTAGGAGTACAACATACGAAAGAAGGTTTTACGGAAGAAGAACAAAAAAATTTCGTTGAAAAATTGTGTCGGCTGTATTCAGTTTTGGTGGAATCAGGTTGCGGCTCGGAGTTGCTGGGCTTGGGTGGAATCCTAGGTCTGCCGAAAAACAAGAACATTTATTCAGCCGCACGCCACTATTGACCATGAATTGACTATCCATATATCGCGAAAGGCGAACTTTCACAGAATGTAGTAGATGTAAAATAAGTTTGCGCTGTCCTGAAAATTTGAAACCCTAATGACCTGTCTCCTGAAGTAAAAGTAAAAGGTTCTACGAAATGAAGAACCGGAGCTATAGTCAAAAGCAGGCGGCCGTACCTGGTAAGGTTGGAGCGGTAATATTCATCACTCGGTACGGGCCAGCCCTAAGCACACGGTGTCAATGCAGCTGTCCCTTTTCAGGAGCAAATCATAAAATCGATGAAGCTTAACTAGGGTTCCAGGGAGCTGCCGTAGCTTTTAAATTTTTTCAGGATCTTACCACAGCTTAGAAATGCCAGACTTGATCGAAATCACACACGAACAAAAATGGGATATCACGTTACCCACCAGTTATTTGTAATGTTTAAAATATTGAGGGGCTCGTAATTTTGGCAGGAATAGTACAGGTATTTACCTTGGAGTGAAAACTAAAAAAAGTTATGTCGGGGAATACTGGGCAGGGTGAGGCTGTAAACGAGATGCTTTTCTATGCATTTAATAATGGTAAAGGGCGTTGCGATATAAGTGTAGAGGCCTGTTCGTCAGATACGACTTGCGAAAATCTAAACCTGTTCTGCGGTTCTATCGGTAACTGCTTTCAATTGGTATTAGTCGTGCTTTCTCATCTGAAACACGAGGCAATTTTTAAGTTCGTTTGAATGGAAAGGTTGAGCTCATCGTCATCTCGGAATGCATGGATGCACAGTCTAAAATCACCTTTGTTCGAGAAATATTAGCACGAGAAATTTAAAAAGTGCTCACCGGCCTTCGTTGTTCAAACAACAAATTTTTATTTTTAAGCGCACTGTCCGTTGTTGCAGAGAAATTTAAATGGTGAAGGGTGTACTGTTTATTGCCAATGTGATGATTGGGATGTAGGCTCAAATTGTTTGCTACAATAAAACGTATCACTGACTTTTATTTCTCTTTGTGGATTGCCTCTGCTTAATGGGTGGTGGGTTATCAGAGATAAAGAATGGCTTTCATTTTTCTTACGGGTCGTAAGAAGTGAAGTAATCTTGCACGTCCGTTTTCGAGGAGTGCGGCTTGTATAATGATAATTTATTATATATACACCCATTTGGAATTTCGTATGGCCCCCTAGGTGCCTTTATCAAGTTTAGGACTTCCCAATTTCCTCGTTGTATTTTCTTTACCGACTATCACTACCTTCAGGGAAAGAGCGGTTGCACAGTTGAAACTGAAGTCGCTGAACAAGATAATTTTTCTCAGCCACCTAGGTTTGATTTGCAATGTTTCTCTTTCACTGAAGGCAGCGGAAGTGATCTAAAGAAAACCATTAGGAACATTAGTGGCATGGTAAATGGTAGCTATTCCTCAATACAAAAAAGTGTTGGCTAGGCTGCTATCACGTGACAGATAAGCAGCCAGTAAGTCAAAATGAGCTTCTGATCTTTGAAGAGTGTTCGTGTCCCTTTTACACGACACAAACCACGCCTTCCACTGGGTGCAACGATTCCGGACTGTTCGGTTCCACTGGCAACACAATCAACATGTCCCGGCTTCCATGCAATGCTCTTTCATATCCTTTGGCAAGTTGGCCTCCTTTGCCGTGCCAGAGTCACCTATGATGGCTAGGCGCATGACATATAATAAAGTGATGTACTACTATACGTAACGCACAACGCATACACGCATAATGGCATCAAAAGCGATGACTCAGACGAAGCACTCGTAATATTAAGATGAAAAAGGAAGCCTTTCTACCTTGAGCTGGTAGGTAAGATTTCCACTTTCAGCCGCTGACGAATGACTTTCGTTTCAGGAAAGTGTGCGCGCTCACGTTCGAAGACAACACCCCGGAGCTGACCTCGGCGAACACTAACGCACTAAACACATTTGTAGGCGTTTCGCTGGTTCAAGCCTCAATACTGCGTGTCGGCTGCCGTTTCCATAACATGATGCTGTCTGTAGTCACATAGAACCTTAAGAAGTGAGGGAAGCGCAGTGCATAATGTTTCAAACAGCGCTGAATCGCTGTTTCTGTACTTCTGTAATATTGAAAGTCGTGCGAAGGACAAGTTAAGGAGAGGCCACAAACGAAAGTTCCATGTGTACTGCAGGAAAATGGATCTGTAGTAATGAGAAATGTTCTCTTGTCAGGAAAAAACGACGACGCGGCAGCCCTGCCGTTCACCTTCTGCGTTTTGAGGTATCGACTGATTCGCCTGCTCCCTCAGTTGCCGTCCACCTAATCAACTTAGTTGGGATACCATATCCAGCCACCTCTGTCCCCGTCCCCTCTTGCAAAAAGAAATAATGCATCATTTTTCGTATTTTACTATGGCTTAATTTTTATGTTGATTGCATTCTTTTTTTTTTTCATATACCATTTGCGTTACTCCAGAGGTTGTTTCAAGGGCACGTCAATCACGGCCGCTCGATATTTTATCCAGCGGCCATGCCTCAACACTCAGCGAATAACCTTTCTTCTGAATAGCCACTGGATGACGAGAAAAAAATTAGGAACCCTTCTCCTATCGGGAAAAGCGGGGCAAGCGAAGTTTGGCGTCTGCGTGCCTCAGCTACTACATTTCTTTCTTTCGGTATTTCTTTCGCATTGCTCAAACCTCCCTCCTAACTTTTTCCTCTCTCCATGCCGGAAGTTTGACCTTCGTCCATGTGCTTAGCAGCGCAACTCACCAGCATTTACGTGCAACAACGACAGGCATGCGTTCATATCCAGGCAACAACGAAATATGCCAACGTGGAAGACAGGCGCCTCGATAAAAGCTCAGATCGCCCCCTATGATGGTATAGAAACTATAATAGTTATTGTGCTCGACTGCTGACTCGAAGGTCGCAGGTGCGAATCCAGGATGCGGCGGGCGCATTGTCATGGAGACCAAAAGCTAGAGGCCCGTGTGCTTAGATTTAGGCTCACGGTAAAGAGCCCCAGCTGGTGGAAATTTCCGGAGCCCTCCACTACGGCGTTTCTCATAACCATATCCCGGTTTTGAGACGGAAATGCCCACAGATTATTGGCGTGTGTTTTGGGGCTAGTTGGTAAGAGATTATTATGTCAACTTTAACTGTGACGAGACATTTGAGCTGCGTTCCTTCTGTGCACTTCTACTCTAGTGTCTCGTCCCCCAAGCGCAGTTTAAGTTCACAGAAACTCAGAAGTATCACACTTTATTTGCTGTGTGAGGAGCTTCCGAAATATTGCTGACGAGGAACTTGCTCGTGCTCGCTAATCTTTTCAATAACTATTTTGTACAGATTGCTTAGGCCACTAAGTCTGTCTTTTTAAGTTTCATATGCGCGCTTATATACCCACTTCATGATCTTATTGGTTATGGCGCTTTTCTGCTGTACACGAGGTTGCGAGTTCAATAACATTCTATGGTCACAGTATTTCAGAAGAGGCGGAGAGCAAACGCTCCTGTAGGTGTCACTAATGATGAGTTAGGTTAGTAATTTGCGAGCGCTTTAGAACACTCTAGCGACCTGCGCCGAATTTTGCAGGTTGATGTGAAGCGCTTTGGACCCATTCGGCTGCTTCCTTCAGAGTACCGCACTCCAGATCAGGGCACTCTAAAGCCCTCTCGCAACACACCGAGATCTGGCGGAGGTCAAGTATCGCGGATCCTGCCGCTTCCCTTTGTTCGAGTGACGTCGCCCGCGGCGACATGAGCGGCGCTCCATCACACCTGCGCCCTTGTTTGTGTGCAATGCAAGACGCTCTGGCTTGTCTCTTCTACCATCCGACTATGCGAGTGCTCTTGCGGAGAGCTACACGTTTGACTCGGACACCCTTTCCCTACGGTTCGGATCAAGAGCAGGTTTTGCATTGTTTCAGTACGCGTCAGTGCGCGGCAGCGACCAGTCGAATCAAGGCCGGACCGGAGAAGCGCGCGGGCGTTCCACGCCTGCGCGCCGTGGTACAATGTGCGGCCGTGGTAGAGCGTACGATTAAACACTAGAGCGCGGTAAAGGAAGCGTAAAATTTCAAAATCAACAGCCGTGCATTACGTGCATGGCATGTTTCAGGTCTCACTCACTCTGAGGGGTATGAAAAGCGAGTAATGAAATAAATTTCGTGAAATAGTCGCCTCTAATCAATCGCTCTTTTCTTGAGTGCTGAGAGTGAAGTGCGTAAAGCTCCTTGCACTAATAGGAATTGCGAACATTGGTGCAATATTTATTTATTCGATTCTCTGATGCAAGGAAAAACAAGGACCTATTGATGAAATGTACAGATGATGAAATGTACAGGCAACTGCAAACTTTAGTGACAAGAGCACGGTCGCGAGCGCTGGCGCGCGCCCTGTCTCGGCAAACGTCAGTAACACGCTCGTGTACCCTTTATATGATGTGCTCTCAACGCTTCGCGTTGAGACGACAGACGGCTCGAAAACCGCTTCTCTCCTTGGAGTGAACGTAATCATCCCTTACACCAGAATTTTGTAGAGTTACGCTCGATGAAATCCCAAAACAGTTGACTGCTAGCCTTACTTCGTATAACATTACAATGTGTTGCTACAAAATTCTTGATTATTACTTAGCTATTTGCCTGTGTCTTTTTATTTCTGGGTGGATCTCATCCAGAAAAGCCTTTTCTGTGTTACAAGCTTGCCACATCGGACAAGCATCGCATATCAAAGAAGTAAAAAAAGAAGAAAATGAAAAATTGTCGTCTGCAAATACGATTTGTAGTAACATTTTCTGGGCTGAAGAGGAACGTTAGCTTTACTTCCAAATTAATACGATTCGAGTGCGGCGTCTTTTGAGTGGTTCTGGGCAGCTGCCGCGGGCGTGGTTCCGTGACCCTGTCTTGAAGGGGCTTCTTCGGCTTGCTGGGAGGCGCAAACAGTCGTGTTGTCAGGCTCGAGCACAGCAGTGCAGTCTTCCAGGCTGGCGATGGAAAATACGGGCAAGAAAAAGATATTAAGGTTCCATAAAGGCAGGCAAAATCATTGCCAAAACATTCTTTTAATTAAAGACATACAGGACCGTGCTGGAGAACGTTCAACTGATACATATGGCACTTCATGCCACAGCAAAAAAAATGTAAAGGAATTTAGCAAGATGTTGAGAAAGGTGTGAGTAATGCGCAGTAACATGCCAAAGTAAGTGAAAATACAGGGCATGACGCACGTGTCCTGCATGCCATTCCTGCATACCATGTCGTCCGCGATTGATGTCACTGGATGTGAGAAACGCGTCGGCAGTCAAGCATGGTATCCACTTCGTGTTACTCGACACGCTCTTCTGAGCACACAGCCATTCTGTATACTTTTGTCCTCCATACCTTCCTTTCATGCCGTCTTTTTCGCTTCTTAAGAAGTCATGTTTCGTTACCGCGACGGTTTATTTGCCGATATCGGTGTGTTTGGCGGGTGGGCTGTTAGTGTGGTTGGACAGTGTCTAGGTAGATGTATTTGAGAATGAACAGATTTCTGGTACAAAGAAGTATCAAAATTGTAAATAATGTTTTAAAAAAAGACGCGATGAGTTTCGAGAAATGGCACTGAACCGCCTATTTCTGCGCTTTGAAGGGCATAATTCTTGCTGCACCATTCAAGTTATCAACAGTAAATTTAGCACAAAAAATGTATACGGAACACTCTTGATAGCACGTTCGTGGTTTATGTTTCTGCCTTAAATGGTAAGAACAATATTGCAAGTACTATGATAGAAGGTGTGGGTTCGAGTCCCCGAAGAGGGCGAAATGCGAAGGTAACCCGAGTGCTCTGATTTGGATGCACGTTATAGAAACCCAGGTGGTCGAAATTACGCCGGATTCTCCGTTACTGCGTGCCTCATATTCATGTAGTGGTTTTGGTGTGTAAAACCTCGGCAATCATTATTAAAATAATATTTCAAGCGTTCTCTCCATAGCACTTCTGATCTACGACAACCGTCACTGCATTTCACAATCAGCCAACTGAAACACATGTGGAATCTTCTCTCTTGGTATGGCGACACGTCTGACGATTACGTTGCAGTGCGCGTGATACAAACAAAAATAAGTGGTGACTCGTTCCTGCCGGGCGGGAGCAAGAGCGATACTGTTATCAGTATTCCCCAGCTTAGAAAAAACTCGGCAGATCCCACGCCTTGTGGGAATCGCTATCATGCGAAGAAGTCAGCGATTAATTCCAAAACCCCGCTATGATTACGAGAGACGCCGTAGTGGAGGGCTCCGAAAATTTCGACCACCTGGAATTCTTTAACGTGCATTTAAATCCCTAGGTGCACGGCCCTCAAACATTTTCGCCTCCATCAAAAATGCAGCCACCGCGGCCGGGATTCGATCCCGCGACCTTCGGGTAAGCAGTGGAGCGCCATAACCACTAGACGACCGTGGCGGGGCAGTCAGCGAATATCTCTATGCTGCATTTTTGGCTTTAAGCCAAGTGTTACGAGGTGCATATACGTGTTTTTGTATGTGTAGTAGTTGTGTGCACATCGTCGGCTTACCAGGCAAGTTGTTTTCTTTCTGCAAGCCTTGCGAGCTTCGCAGCGCAATGATTGAAAAACTTAGTGATATTGGAATTTAGTTATGACGTTTGTGGTGCCTATAACCATTAAACATTGAACGAGGTTGCTCGTTAACGATAGGGTTAAAAAAAAGAAAACACATGTACGCATCGCCATTAGTTGTATGATACCTGTGCATTCCCTCGAGTGTTTTCCTTTTTTCTTTGTATTTCGTATGAAAACTGTTTTTTTTCTTTCAATACCGGCTATGAGCCCGTTGCGAAAATGAAAAAAAAAATTAGGAAGGCGAACGCTGACTCTGGAAGGCGCTGCATGGAGCATCGGGAAATATAGGGGCACTGCCTTTGTTGCTCGGTAATCGCTTTTTTCCTAATTCCTTAATAGACAATTACGACGCCCCTAATTGCGCTGACGCGACCCGAGTGTCGCTCATGAAAGGATATGGTGGCAGTCGACGTTAGGCGTCGGCAGCAGTCTGGTTCGTGCCGACACCGATCGGGACGATGTCGCAAGCCTGGGCGCCTCGTGGTGACCTGGCTTTTCCATAGGACAGTGACATGCTGCTTTATTTCACGTACAAATTAGCGCTGGCTTTTATCTTTCTTTTATTCTTGTCCAACTGATCTTCTGAAAGGTATGGTTGCGTTCCCTCCTTCCAAAATTTAATTCCTTTCTTCTTCTTCTTGTGGGATGCGAATGGCAGTAACACTGCGTGCTGATGACAAATAGGACAAAAATGAGCCTACGAGTCTTTCAAAATGTACTCTTTTGCAATGTATACCTATAATAACTGGTCAGTATTGAGAGTTATTTTACCTTACCTTATATTTAAAAAATAAAATACATACAGAAATTGGTTGCAAGCAGCGCTAATGAGTTCATGCTTTGTAAAAGAGATTCGAATAGAAGTACTTCAACAAATATGAATACATCAACATGATTATGGTTTTTCAGGTGCTTCATTCCACATAATACCTAAGTGAATGAGAATAGGAGCGCTAAAATTAGAAAGTAAATATATTGAAATAAAGCGGTTAAGCTAACTTCATCTTCTGACATGGTGGTCTGCTGGCGTAAGCGGCGTCCCGAACGGAGCTCCAGAAGAGATCTTTAGAAGAATAGAGGTCGAAGGGATCGTAAAGCACCTCCACCACTTGAAATAAAGCGGTTAAGCCGACGCTTTATTACGCCAAAGGCAAGATGGCGCCGACAAAGAAGATGCCCGAGCCAATGACTGATGATGGTTATTTACAGATGAGGAAGATGAAGTCCAATTAATGCCTACAATATAAATAACGTTATTTAAGTATTGCAACGGCATATTAAGAAATAAATTCTGCAATCAAGAATAAGAAAAACGATCCCACTATACCTGAGACGGTGCTTTTCACACTTACGTCGCTGCACATAAGGATGCGTGATATAGTAGGGCGCCGAAGGTCTATGAAACCGAAATTCATATATGAGCAAGCACGTGTGTGAACGCGCTGATGGTATATTTATTAGAAAAATGCATACCAAGGGCCCTCAAGGAGTTTCCGGAATGTTGCTTCAGCGTGCAATGTTACGGTCAATGACAACGCTTACCGATATAATCACGTTTGATATACAACCCTTGATCGCACACATACTGGCACTAGAGCTGTGCACGGGCCGTATTTCCGAGCCCGAGCCCGGCCCGGGCCCGCTGACATTGTCGAAGGCCCGCCCGAGCCCGACGGCAAAGGGCTGCCAGCCCACCCGGCCCGGCCCGACGTACGAAAACACAATCCCGGGCCCGGCCCGGCCCGGCCCGGCTTTTTGAAGGTTCGCTTCGAAAACAAAACATCGTTTTCCGGTAATTTGGAATTTTATTGAGCATATCGAATATGATCAAACGACACACGACGAACAGTCTCTAATAGAGACTGTTCGCGGCACTTTTGCTATACAAGTAGACGGCCTCATGCCAGCAACAATGGAGTTCGCTCGCCAAAGCCGTCACGTGTATGGGGTATGCCAATGCAAGCGTCAGCTTGCACGAAGCGATCTACGTCGGGTCGCTCGTCGCTGTCGCGTGCATTTTCATTCATATGGGATTTGGCCTTAAACCTAACGCGGAACAGTCGCGTGGCGCCGTCACTAGCTCAGGTGGTGTTACTTCTCTGTTTGTCGGAGTGCAACAGAGGCAGTGCTTTACCTGCTCCCCTTTTGTTTAAAGTAGCGAATGGAAAGGAAAAGCGGTAAAGGGCGGTCGCGGAAAAGGCGCTGTATGCGTGCTGGAAAACAATTCCCGCTCATTCTCTATATTTCGGGCTTGAGTCGGGCTTTGCGCCGGGCCCGAGCCCGGTCCGATAACGCTCCAAGTAGCCCGAGCCCGGCCCGGGCCCGAGGTGAAAGTACGTCGGCCCGCCCGAGCCCGGCCCGCGGGCCAGGTCGGGCTCGGGCTTTCGGGCTACCCGGAGCCCATGCACACCTCTAACTGGCACACGCCCCTGCCGTTGTTGGAAGCAGCCTTAGAAGGTTTCTCTCAGAATGTGTCCGACTTTAACCGCCGCATTTGCTCGTAACTCGTGAAGCCACACATCGCTGGTTGTGCTGCAATTGCTAGCTGAGAACAAGATTCCGGTTGTCCCTCATGCATCGTATACTCTCCGGATCTCACTCCAAGTGACTTTTGGCTGTTTCTTACTCTGAACATGGACTTCAAGGGCACACGTTGTGTAACCCTGGAGGACATCAAAGCTGATGCTACGGCTAAGTTCCTGTTACTTACTGTTACTTACAACAATTGCAAGAGTGAGGAATCAAGCGTGTGCGCTCGCAAGGATCCTACATCGAACGCTATTGCCTAGGTAAGCATTTTCATCGGCCGTAATATTAGCTCACTCAAACGCCATTGCGGGAACCCTTTGGCGGCCGGTGTGTATGTCACAACTGTATACATTTTCTAGTCAATGCTTGTCGAGGTTTTGGCACTTGTATTGTTTTTTCGTACAACTTACCAGCCTAAATATACAATATGAGTTTGCTCTTGGACAACGATTGTAAGACGTATTTAGGAAGCCGGTAGTTTTCTCTCTCCATCTCTGCATCGCCTTTTTACTATTTATTTGACGTAGTCTCACCCAACAGAAGGTTCACTACGTGGCGTAGATTAGTCGCACATTGAAATAAAACAAATTACTCGAAGTTGTAAGAGCTTTCGGTATTTTTTTCTTAGGCCGAACTGCTTACTAAAAAGGGCTGCGCTAAGGCACGGCGATCAATTGCACGAGAAACAGAAAAGCGTCTGGTCGTTAAACAGCCCTTGCAACGTGTCTTCTGTTCCTTAGAAGCCAAGCACTGCTTTTCGGCTTGGTAGAAGGACAACGGCGGCCTTTCAGAGAGCCATCTAACACAGTGCAGCAGATGTCTTTCCGAAAAGCAGGTAAGCTTTGCGGTGAAGACGAGAAGTGTCGGCGAAACGAGGTAGAACGCCTGCTTCTGAGCCTTGCGTGAGCAGGTGCGCCGGTCATATGGCCTGCGCCCATCTAGGTCGATTGGCCTCCCCTCCGCTACTTCTCCGGAACTGCAACTCATACTTCGCCTTGTTCTTTTCTGCTATCACTATACTGCTTCTCCCACTTTCAGACCATCATAACGTCAGGCGGTGCCTTTTTGTATTTTTTTAAGTTGTCATCGTGTAAACCACATATTTCAGAAGCCGACATGCTTTGTTAACTCTGTCATTACTTGTGCATCACTGCTAGCTGTTAAACAGAGATCGTGTGGAACAAATAGCCAGATTTATTGTCATAACTCTGTTGAGCCAATAACTTCTACCTCGTCAGCTGTAGATTGTATTTAGCGATAGAAAAAACATTTGGCTCAATAGCTATCGCATTACCCATAGCACAAACATAAGCGGACGTGATCGTCAGTGATTCGCAAACGGCGATACGAAACTTCGGAAACGGCCGAATCTCCCCAGAGGCACTGCACATTCTGAAACGCGGTAATAATCAAGAAAAAAAGTGTCCATCTGATATGGACAACCACTCACCAACTATCAGAAGGTAGTAATGAGGCGGCGCACCGCATGGCTCGAGGGCTTACAGACCGAGCATCGATTAGTGCCGTCTCAGGGAATACCGACGAATGGGAGTGTGAAGATAGAATGACCACATTTCACGAAATTACAGTACACCATAGACTGCAGAGACGTACATTCCCACCGCCTCGCCCGAAATTAAGCAAGGAACAGTCTGTCGAATGGCGCCAGTTACAAACCCGATCCTACCCGAGTCCAGCTGTGATGCATGTAATACACCCAGACTTATACACTACACACAAGTGCAGACATTGCGACTCTAGAGTCACCTTAGAGCATATACTATGGGGATGTCCAGATATGATAAACAATAGGCTTGATGCAGCTTTAAAGAACGACAGCCTCCGCGCGCGCTGGGAGTCTGCGTTGCTCAGCTCGGACCTGGAGCACCAACTCTGAGCTGTCCAGCGAGCCGAGGAAGCCGCCAAGAGCCAGCAACCTTTGGCCGAAGCCTAGGCGGGATCCAGGCCCATCCCACCAATTCGCAAGGCAATCAATAAAGTTAATTGACCTGATCCCAAAAAAAGACATCGGCTCGATGAGAAAGCAACGTTTAAAATCAAAACAATTTATGAAACCGCGTGCTTTTATCGCAGATTTTTCTTGGGCACAAAAAGAAAAAAAGCTTTCGGTTGTGTTTATCTGAAACATGTATGCATTACGAATAAAAAGCAAAAAAAAAATGCTGCACAGCGGGAACTGATTGCCTATGTTAAGGACGATCTTTCAGGGTAAGCATCATCGTAATTAGAAATTATCGTTAGGTTTCGTGTTTATCGATCCTTAATACCTACCAAGCCATAACGTAACGCTAAACAAGAGCGCTCCTACAACAAGCTTTCCCGTGTATTTTCGCATAGTAAAAGCGTCGAGCGACAGGAAAAGGCACTCTCGAAGTGATAGACTCCGCTCCCTACCCTAGCGATTAAACGAAGACGCGCGCGCTAATTGCAGAGTGCGCACGTTCTAAGCCACACCCCTCTAACTCTGCAGTCGTCCATTTCCTCTCTGGGCAATGGCTTCTGCGTGGTCTCCTCCCTCTAACTTTGGAGTTCACAACAAAAACTCTCTTTACTCCTCTCCGGTCACGTGCTTTGAAGACGGTGTTCCCATGACGATTTATCTCTGGCAAAGACTTCATAGCAGCCGCGTTCGTTCACGTGCTATGGCCAGTCGAGGCCACGATCGTCTTCCCGAAACATTCGCCAGCATTATACAGGCTTAGGTGCCGGCCGCTCTTTGGAGAGCTCTGCCCTGTGGGAAATTACGAGCCACGGAGTGAGACTCCGAGCTGGCTTTGACTGCAAATACTTGGTGCATTCGAAGTGCTAAGCATGGCTAGCCGCTCCCCTCTATCGAGGCTTCTTTGGTGAATTGCGACAGCAGCGTCCTTAGGTTAGGGAAGTGGTCTCGCCTTTCTCGCATTCACCACTGCAAAGATCGATGAAGCTTGGAAGGCAAGAGTGATTTGCCTTGTAAATGCAATATCGTGTCGACTAAAAAAATAATATTATCTGAAATAAGTTGAAATTTCGTCCACATTTCACTGATAAAGCAAGATAGAAACGATGCTGTGTTGGATATATAGCGAAAGGCTCGTGAACGGCGTTTTAATGCAATAAATGTGGCTTATGTAAATGTATCAAGTAGGGTGGAATACTGGGCGAGTTGGTGCAGATTGATCGTGGCTTACAGCGCGAAAAACACAGACGAAGACGAGAAGTGGATACGGCACAGCGCTCTGCCGTGTCCACTTCTCGTCTTCGTCTGTGTTTTTCGCGCTGTTAGCCACAATAAATGCATCATCATGGCACAAATTCTGCTGCAGCAGTGTTACAAGAAGTACGTGTGAAGTCAAAGTTTCGCCGCAAGGGCGAAGCAATGAATGCGATAGCAACAAATTGCAATATTGTACGAAGAAAGCCTAGCGGCTGACTTCTTTAGCAAACACAGTCGCTGTAGCGAGTGAAGTAACTGCATTGTTGTCATACCTTCATCGCAAACTTTGCGATGAGAGCACAACGCGTACATAGCTATGAACCATCGTTGGATCACCTCTAGAGACAAGCGTGCGACCGCAGGCAGCCACTCCCGGTAAGTGCCAGATTTCCTCCTGGAGGCGCAACATTTAGAGCGCCGTGTTCAGAAGGAGAGAGAGAGAGAAATACAAGAAATGAAGGGAGGTTAAATAGAAAAGATGATTCTCATATGCTAAACCGCCTTTGAAAGTTGAGAAAGAGTGAAAACAGAAATAATAGCGAGCCTATTGTTAATAGAACAAATCATCACAATAACGTAACACCTATTCAATTTATCATTATTTTTCTTTTTGTTTCTGCGGTGTCTCTGGTCATTTTTCTTCGTTCAATCGTTGTAAGAGTTACACCTGTTACATCAATGTTCGTAGATTTTTGTTATGATACAAACTGTTCAAGCCCTTCTTTCCGAACGCGGAGCGTTATTGAAGCAGCAACTGTATTGTGTCTAACAGCTCGGTGACGCTACTCGCTTTTGTGGTTCATGACGCGTATTGTCTGCGTCTGTGTGAATAGCATTTTGAAAGCATCCGCGGAAGGGGGAAGGGGTAGGCAACTATCGGCCGTAACAATGCCGTGTCTACGCACGATGTCACCTAACTACAGTCTAATAGATAAAAAATGCTTAACCCCTTCCGCTTGCTACACCATGAGAGGAATATTTGCTTAGTCAGAGCGAGTTCTCGTGGTCTCCTTGGTAGGTTCACTGCCCCTACTGTAAACTGTTTGAGAGAAGGTGGGGTTACAATAATGCAAACACTGGCACTGTTGACTATACGATTTTAAAGCACCACCAGGTTTTGCTGTTCTATATTCCTCACAGGCACATAGTCTGATGTAGAATAGTCAGTATGACTCTTTTATCTAATCAGTAATGGAGAACACAGGCGCACTAAACGTTTATTAGTAAAATTTCAGATGTTGGCAAGGGAGTGAAGGATATGAAAGACATAACAGACCAACAACGCCCTCAGACAGATATCCTCAGAATGCGAAGAAGCAAAGTAGAATAGACACACTACAGATAAAAGCATGTCGCATTAGATGAAACTATAAAAGAAAACACAGTATACGAAAAACAAGAGTAGTAGCTCGGGACGGTTGTTACATAGTGCAAGTGGATTAGCGCAAGCCTAGAGAGGGACGGGATAAGCAAGACGACGCAAGTGCTTGTGTCACCTTGCTTATTCCGTCCCTGTCTAAATGTGCGCTATTCCACATACACTGTATGAATTATGATTCAAGGAAAGACAGTAAAATTTATTATGGTGGCCAGGCGCGTTGCACTAGTTGAGTAATCTTGTTCCAGCAAATCGTCGCGCTCCGCTGACAGTCTCCCCTTTCTACCTGCTCCACCTAGCCCTCAGAGTCGCGACTCCTCAGCAAGTATGCTTCCATTTGTCTACTGATGGTTTCTCTGCATGTGCTGACTTCGGTTTCATCTACACATCTGCCTACAACGCGGTAGAGTGCATTGGGTGTACCAACGCGGTTCTTGAAGTGTCTGTGATATGTCTACGGATGCCAAGTATTAATACTTTTCCGCAGATAACTTCCTCACTGTAGTCTCGTTAGTATATATCAACGCTCATTTCCTTGCTAGTCATCTGTATTTACCTGCGTAGTACTTTGCTGCTTGTTACACTAATGTTTTACGCTATCCGTACACCTTCTACGAATTCAAGGTATCTATTCTTTAATATCGCTAGATGCACGTGTTCTCGGGATGCGTGTACTGGTGTGCAGACGATGCGCGTTTCTTAAACGTACTTGCTTCTGCGTAGGGTAAGCGCTGAACAACTAACGCTTCTCGGATGTTATCTTCAGCTTATCATGATGATAGATCTGTTCGTCTATGTAATAATAGTGAGAGCAATACTAAGGTCACAGAAAAAAGTACTCGCATTCGTTTTTCTTAAGCAGTCACTTGGCCCAACTCCATTGTGTTATTTTAAACAAATTATTTGTGTTTCACCTGCAACTTATGTAGCTGTGAGGCGGTGGATGGGGGGTTGAGGTGGTGGATGAGCAAATTTACTAGGACATTCATTTCGTGTCTCTGTTCCAAGAGTACTGTTCATGAATTACTGCGGCAATGTTAGGGGCACAGTCGCAATTTTGACTGTGCAATAAGGTAGTGTAGAACAGGAATCTAGCACACGCGCTGCTCACATTGAGAACGGTAAATGGTGACAGGGCAGCAGTACACCGAAGCCCAGTGGCAGTTGCTGCGAAGAAACCGAAAACCTATTCTCAAGTGAAGCAAAGGAAAAACGTACATATTCCTTTATTTATCAAGCTTTGACTGCACTGCTCCCGGCCGCTGGGGAGTTGCCACGCTTGCAGAAACTAAATATAGGCTTCAAAAAATTTTTGAGCTTGTTATCCTGCGATCGCAGGCAAAGAGCTTCTATTGAGCTGTACTGCCGCAGAAATAGAGGTTTTGCAGAACGATCGAAGGTACATTGCGCGACGAAGACGTGACGAACGCTAGCATAGGCAGTTTGCACACATCCTCCAATCTTGTTATGCCTCTTCTGATTGAACGCTTTATGCAATGCACATGCCCCGGGCGCTTTGCGGTTTGTTAGCCAACGTGTTGCCGCGTCAGCGTTTTCCTGGATGACTGTTTCGTATGCTGTCGCTATAGAGTGCAGTCCTGAAACTGATCATTCACTGTTCGTTGCAAGATGACATTGGTAACACTATAAGTGAAGCCCGAATTGTTCTACTAAACAATGCTCAGAGAAAATCGTAAAGATATCATAGAAAGCATGCAACAAAACTAAAATGGCAGAGTCAATTCATTCTTGCTTTTGGCGAGGGACGCAGAAATAACGTTTATATATGCTTGTCTTGTCAGAGTCACTGGCATTCCTGTATTCAGCCTGCTTGGCTCAGTTATACCACCGGTCTTCCTTTCATGATAATAGTAAGTTTTAGGTATATGAACGATCGTATCGGGGAATGAATCGAGGGAAGATAAAGTCGCAGAAAGAGACAACCTACCACCGCGTGATGCAATTGCGACGCAATGCCGATGACTAGCCATAGGTATCGTTGTCTAAATGCAATACACATTGCTCTTGATTTTATCATGTAGTTGCCAGTCACTACGAGAAAAATATGTTCTCTTTATTTACTATTATGCATCCACTATCTATAGCCCCGTAGCGAAATGCCGTAATGTTATCTCCGTCTTTGAGGTCAGGCAGAGACTTTAGGGCTTTTTTATGTAGTAAGCGGTGCTGGGCGACAGAATATTTCTCTAGCTTCTAGAAACGAGTCAATGGGCTAGTCGGTTCATCTCAGTTTCATTTCATTTCCTTTACTCACCATTTTGCATAATACAAGGCACTGCGGGTGGGCGGGTCAGTGTAAAAGCAGGTGATGAACCTTCTTTTTCTCTAACCCCCGCATGAAATTGATTTTTCATGCACGCATCGTTTCCAATAAGCTTTTGTGAGCAAAGCAAATACTTTAGATGTCATCTAATTAATTAATTTGGAAAAAATTAGGGATCCATAGAATTTACTACAGCAAAGGTTATTTGGTTTATTTAGTTAGCGAGCGAAGGTGCATTAAAGTTGTGTCCTGGTTTCTGAAACATAACAGGCCCACATCAATTCACGTTGCTTTGCGATATAAACATTTACACCTAGCCATACAAATACAATAACATCTTTCATTGGAGTTTATACATGATACCAATCCTATAGATAATTCCTGGAGATAGTGGCCCGCCTACTGAGACTCAAGGGTCACAGATCTGATATACTGACCAGCTATGTACAAGTGAATAGAAATGTCCTACCTACGCTTTTAATTCAGTCCCTTTTCGTCTTGTTTGCTCAGATAGAGGCCTACTTGAAAAGCGGAAATATTATGTTCCACAAGGATCTAATAACGCCGAGACAGAAGAGTACACTCTACATTAGGGCGATCGTCGGGGCTGATGAATATGAGATGGGCTCTTGAGTGTGTGTTTTGTGCGGCACGTCACGGTAGGCGGACCGAGTGCCCCAGGTTTCAGTAAGTGGCGAGGGGTGCGCGACCGCCGTCTGGCGGAGAGCCCGTTGCGGCGCTCAAGACAAAGTGCAAGTTTGAACTCTACGTGGCTGATCGGAGTCTGCAGCGGCAATGGTGCGGATAATGAGTGTGGCCTCGCTGGCGCTGTGCAAACGATATATAGTGGACGGCCTGGTGGCCCTCCGGAATTCAAATTAGGTCTCCCGCGTAAATCGCTTCCGGGCCGCGGCTCCTTCAGACATGCGGGAGAAGGGAGGCTGTACACTGCTAAAGTGATGGCGGTGGTCGCGTAGCTCCTCAATTGCCACTCGATTCGAAAAAGGGACCGAGGCCATCATTAGAGGTCAGGGAGTGCAGGATATGGCTACAAGAATTGCGGTGATGTACGGGTGCTTAAATACAGCAGCTTCCATATAGCGTACAACATCTGAGTGCACAATGCAATAAAAAAGTAGTCTGAGTCTGAGTCTGAGTCTGAGTCTTTATTTCAGACATGCATACAAAAAAATATATATATACATGGCTGAGGAGGAGGGAAAAAAAGCCGCACAGTCGCGGCTTGACATTGCTCCCTTCCCCCCGTATACATCGGCACTGCGGTATGCACGAAACAGAAATAGCACAGGATAACATTGTAGCATAACAAACAAGAACTCCAAAGCAGAAAAAAAGAAACACGGTGCACAATAAAATGGGTGACACTACAAACACATTATATCTCCAGATATATTCAAATAAAGTTGCGTACACAAAATATAATTAAGGTGCACACATTAAAAATCAAAAATCACAAATCATCATCAAAAATGTACACATTAACGAAATAAGTTTCGAAGAGAGTTAAAGGAAGTTCGCGTATCGAGGTGTGAGTAAAGCCAAACTTGTTAAGCAAGGAAGGTAATGTATAGCTTAGGGTTTGAAAGCCGTAATTAGTACGTGGGTGAGGCACAGACCAGTACTCGTGGTGTCTTGTAAGGTAGCAAAGAATGTTGGTGTGGAGGTTAGCGACTTCACATAAGAACAATATGCCGCGTTCAATCTGTGATTTGTAGAGCTGTAAAAGACGATGATGGTACATGTTGGTAAAGTGCATGATATGGTAGGTGGTAAACAGTGGTTCAGAGTGCGTTCTGTAAGGCACGCCAGCAATCGCTCTAAGCGCATTTTTCTGCATAGAGACTAGTTTACTAATATTTGTTTTTGTTGAACTTCCCCATACCAATACGCAATATTTAACTGTGATTCAAACAGGGCGTGGTACAACGTAAGCTTTGCCTTTTCTGGCAATAGATGCTGGAATTTTCTCAAAACGCCAACTACACGTGCAAGCTTACTTTGAAGATGTTCTATGTGACTATCCCAGAGCATGAATTCATTAAAGTAGACTCCAAGCGTTCTAACTGTGTCAGTAATTTCTATGGCATTTCCTCCTAAGGTAAGTGTGGCTCTGACAGAAATAACTTGATTTTTTGCTCTGAAAAATGTTGCTTTAGTTTTATTGGAATTAATAAGAAGGGAATTTTTAAGAGACCAAGTATGTAACTTATTTAGGACGATATTGGCCCGATTGACTAAATCATCTGCATTTGAACCCGATAAGAATAAGCTCGTGTCATCTGCGTATATAATATATTGAACACTAGTGTCTATTTCTATCAAATCATTAATATAAATAATGAACAGCAAAGGACCAAGCAGGCTACCCTGAGGAACACCATGTTCTACTTTATTACATGACGAGTCGTGGTTGTCGATAGCCACATACTGAGTACGATTACGCAAATAACTCGATATTAAATCCAAAGAATACCTCTGACACCATAAGCTGGAAGTTTTAAAAGAAGGGTTTTATGATTAATTCTATCGAACGCTTTTGAAAAATCTATAAATATTCCTAAAGTCAATAGTTTCATTTCTATATTATGAAGAATAAGTTCTTTTTGTGTGAGCAACGCAACTTCCGTAGATGATCTTTCCCTGAAACCAAACTGTGTATTGGTTATCAGCCCGTATTTTTCGAAAAATTTGAAATACGCACATAAATAACTCGCTCTAATCCCTTGGAAAAAATTGTAGAATGGATATGGGCTATAATTACCGAGGGGTTTCTTTAGCACCTCCCTTATGGAGAATAATCACTTTCGCCTTTTTCATTTCTGATGGAAATATACCAGTGCTGAGGGACAAGTTATAAATATGAGTTAGGAAGGGGCAAATGACATCAAGTACATGTAGCACGGGTCTCATTGTCAGACCAAAAGCATCCGCGCATTTACTGATTTTCATACGTCTGAAGCGGCTAATACTTCATCGCTATCACACTCGATAAGTGCCATGGTGTCCTGTGCTCGGTTTCTCACGTAATCGAGAGTGCTAGGGTCATGCTCACTTTGAACAAGGGATGCAAAGTAGTCATTGAACTTGTCACTTAAATCTTTCCCAACATAGTTGATACCATCAATTGTAAGAGAAGCAGGTGAGCACGTTCGTTCAGATTTTAGCAACATGTTTAATCTATTCAGAGAACCTTTTGATCACTAATGCCTGAAAATAAGCGAATGTGATACTCTTTTTTAGATTTTCTTATTGTGCCATTCAAATTATTGCGAAATTTTTAAAAGCTACGAGATCGGGGTGTTCGCGACTCTGTAAAAACTTCTGATATAAGTTGTTTTTCTGGAAATCATTTAAGGATGCGAGACGTCATCCAAGGCTTACGGGCCTTCTTCGGTTTTTTCGCAACCCTGTATGGGAATGCCTTACTGTAAAACAGTGAAGTGTTTTAAAAAAAAGTTAAATGCCTCGTCTGCAGTCGTGGTGTCTGTACAGTGGCGTCCAATCAAAATTTAATATCATGCAACGAAATTCTTCTAATGAGCTGGCGTTAATATTTTGTGTCCGAAATAATGGTGTGTAGTAATTTTGTTAGAAACCAATGAGACGTTGCTCAACAGAAATACGGGGAGGTGATCACTCAATGCTCTGTTAATAACCCCTGCAGAAACACATTCAGTAGATTCATTAGTGATTATCAAGTCAAGTGCATTGCAGACGACGAGGTAACACGGGTTGGTACAGTGATAACATTTCGGAGAAGATAAGACTCAATCAGAAGCAACAACTGTGTGCGTCCTGGAGAATTCTCAAGAATATTAATATTCAGATCACCACCAAGGAAAATAGTATATTGGCACTGACACGCAAATTCAAAAACCTTTCAATGTAAGCAAAGAAATCTTCAATGCGACCACACGGGGGCGATAGACAACAACGAAAAGTAGTTTTCCAGAAAGCCAGATAGAACTTCATAATCAGGTGTAACAGCGCATAAATGTTCAATCCTATCCGAGTACATGTGCTTTAGCAACAGCAAAACTGTACCTCCACCACGTTACCAACGCGATGCAAATAAAAAGAATCATAGTTTTCAAGAGCGAAAGAGTCATTCTCTAAAATCCAAGTTTCGGTCAACATTATTGCATTAAATTTGAACTGAATTCGAAAGAAACATTTCTAAAAGATCTTCTTTACCACGGATCGATTGAATGTTAATGTGCAGCACTGATAATGTGATTTAGTAACAAGTTTTCCAATGTTATTAGGGGAAACATACGGGGGAATCCATCGTGAATTAGGAAGTGTACAATGGAATTATAGCATTACACGGCTAGTCGCGGCGTTACACGGCCAGTCGC
>NC_051177.1:66275009-66301378 GCF_013339695.2 Rhipicephalus sanguineus | reverse complement strand
CTCCGTCTTTGAGTTCAGGCAGAGACTTTAGGGCGTTTTTATGTAGTAAGCGTGCTGGGCGACAGAATATTTCTCTAGCTTCTAGAAACGAGTCATGGCTAGTCGTTCATCTCAGTTTCATTCATTTCCTTTACTCACCATTTGCATAATACAAGGCACTGCGGGTGGGCGGGTCAGTGTAAAAGCAGGTGATGAACCTTCTTTTTCTCTAACCCCCGCATGAAATTGATTTTTCATGCACGCATCGTTTCCATAAGCTTTTTGTGAGCAAGCAAATACTTTAGATGTCATCTATTAATTAATTTGGAAAAATTAGGGATCCCATAGAATTTACTACAGCAAAGGTTATTTGGTTTTATTTAGTAGCGAGCGAAGGTGCATTAAAGTTGTGTCCTTGTTTTCTGAAACATAACAGGCCCACATCAATTCACGTTGCTTTGCGATATAAACATTACACCTAGCCATACAAATACATAACATCTTTCATTGGGAGTTTATACATGAGACCAATCCTATAATAATTCCTGGAGATAGTGGCCCGCCTACTGAGACTCAAGGGTCCAGATCTGATTACTGACCAGCTATTTACAGTGAATAAAGTGTCCTACCTACGCTTTTAATTCAGTCCCTTTTCGTCTTGTTTGCTCAGATAGAGGCCTACTTGAAAGCGGAATTATTATGTTCCACAAGGATCTAATACGCCGAGACAGAAGAGTACACTCTACATTAGGCCGATCGTCGGGCTGATGAATATGAGTGGGCTCTTGAGTGTGTGTTTTGTGCGGCACGTCACGGTAGCGGACCGAGTGCCCAGGTTGCAGTAAGTGGCGAGGGGTGCGCGACCGCCGTCTGGCGGAGAGCCCGTTGCGGCGCTCAAGACACAAGTGCAAGTTTGAACTCTACGTGGCTGATCGGATTCTGCAGCGCAATGGTGCGGATAATGAGTGTGGCCTCGCTGGCGCGTGCAAACGATTATATTGGACGGCTGGTGGCCCTCCGGAATTCAAATTAGGTCCCCCGTAAAATCGCTTCCGGGCCGCGGCTCCTTCAACATGCGGAGAAGGGAGTCTGTACACTGCTAAAGTGATGTTCGGTGTTCGCGTAGCTCCTCAATTGCCCACTCGATTCGAAAAGGGACCGAGGCCATCATTAGAGTCAGGGTGTCAGGATATGGCTACAAGAATTGCGGTGAGGTACGGGTGCTTAAATACAGCAGCTTCCATTAGCGTACACATCTGAGTGCACATGCATAAAAAGGGTCTGTTCTGAGTCTGAGTCTGAGTCTTTATTTCAGACATGCATACAAAAAAATATATATATACATGGCTGAGGAGGAGGGAAAAAAAGCCGCACAGTCGCGGCTTGACATTGCTCCCTTCCCCCCGTATACATCGGCACTGCGGTATGCACGAAACAGAAATAGCACAGGATAACATTGTAGCATAACAAACAAGAACTCCAAAGCAGAAAAAAAGAAACACGGTGCACAATAAAATGGGTGACACTACAAACACATTATATCTCCAGATATATTCAAATAAAGTTGCGTACACAAAATATAATTAAGGTGCACACATTAAAAATCAAAAATCACAAATCATCATCAAAAATGTACACATTAACGAAATAAGTTTCGAAGAGAGTTAAAGGAAAGTTCGCGTATCGAGGTGTGAGTAAAGCCAAACTTGTTAAGCAAGGAAGGTAATGTATAGCTTAGGGTTTGAAAGCCGTAATTAGTACGTGGGTGAGGCACAGACCAGTACTCGTGGTGTCTTGTAAGGTAGCAAAGAATGTTGGTGTGGAGGTTAGCGACTTCACATAAGAACAATATGCCGCGTTCAATCTGTGATTTGTAGAGCTGTAAAAGACGATGATGGTACATGTTGGTAAAGTGCATGATATGGTAGGTGGTAAACAGTGGTTCAGAGTGCGTTCTGTAAGGCACGCCAGCAATCGCTCTAAGCGCATTTTTCTGCATAGAGACTAGTTTACTAATATTTGTTTTTGTTGAACTTCCCCATACCAATACGCAATATTTTAACTGTGATTCAAACAGGGCGTGGTACAACGTAAGCTTTGCCTTTTCTGGCAATAGATGCTGGAATTTTCTCAAAACGCCAACTACACGTGCAAGCTTACTTTGAAGATGTTCTATGTGACTATCCCAGAGCATGAATTCATTAAAGTAGACTCCAAGCGTTCTAACTGTGTCAGTAATTTCTATGGCATTTCCTCCTAAGGTAAGTGTGGCTCTGACAGAAATAACTTGATTTTTTTGCTCTGAAAAATGTTGCTTTAGTTTTATTGGAATTAATAAGAAGGGAATTTTTAAGAGACCAAGTATGTAACTTATTTAGGACGATATTGGCCCGATTGACTAAATCATCTGCATTTGAACCCGATAAGAATAAGCTCGTGTCATCTGCGTATATAATATATTGAACACTAGTGTCTATTTCTATCAAATCATTAATATAAATAATGAACAGCAAAGGACCAAGCAGGCTACCCTGAGGAACACCATGTTCTACTTTATTACATGACGAGTCGTGGTTGTCGATAGCCACATACTGAGTACGATTACGCAAATAACTCGATATTAAATCCAAAGAAATACCTCTGACACCATAAGCTGGAAGTTTTAAAAGAAGGGTTTTATGATTAATTCTATCGAACGCTTTTGAAAAATCTATAAATATTCCTAAAGTCAATAGTTTCATTTCTATATTATGAAGAATAAGTTCTTTTTGTGTGAGCAACGCAACTTCCGTAGATGATCTTTCCCTGAAACCAAACTGTGTATTGGTTATCAGCCCGTATTTTTCGAAAAATTTTGAAATACGCACATAAATAACTCGCTCTAATCCCTTGGAAAAAATTGGTAGAATGGATATGGGCCTATAATTACCGAGGGTTTCTTTAGCACCTCCCTTATGGAGAATAATCACTTTCGCCTTTTTCATTTCTGATGGAAATATACCAGTGCTGAGGGACAAGTTATAAATATGAGTTAGGAAGGGGCAAATGACATCAAGTACATGTAGCACGGGTCTCATTGTCAGACCAAAAGCATCCGCGCATTTACTGATTTTCATACGTCTGAAAGCGGCTAATACTTCATCGCTATCACACTCGATAAGTGCCATGGTGTCCTGTGCTCGGTTTCTCACGTAATCGAGAGTGCTAGGGTCATGCTCACTTTGAACAAGGGATGCAAAGTAGTCATTGAACTTGTCACTTAAATCTTTCCCAACATAGTTGATACCATCAATTGTAAGAGAAGCAGGTGAGCACGTTCGTTCAGATTTTAGCAACATGTTTAATCTATTCCAGAGAACCTTTTGATCACTAATGCCTGAAAATAAGCGAATGTGATACTCTTTTTTAGATTTTCTTATTGTGCCATTCAAATTATTGCGAAATTTTTTAAAAGCTACGAGATCGGGGTGTTCGCGACTCTGTAAAAACTTCTGATATAAGTTGTTTTTCTTGGAAATCATTTTAAGGATGCGAGACGTCATCCAAGGCTTACGGGCCTTCTTCGGTTTTTTCGCAACCCTGTATGGGAATGCCTTACTGTAAAACATTGTGAAGTGTTTTAAAAAAAAGTTAAATGCCTCGTCTGCAGTCGTGTGTCTGTACAGTGGCGTCCAATCAAAATTTAATATCATGCAACGAAATTCTTCTAATGAGCTGGCGTTAATATTTTGTGTCCGAAATAATGGGTCGTGAGTAATTTTGTTAGAAACCAATGAGACGTTGCTCAACAGAAATACGGGGAGGTGATCACTCAATGCTCTGTTAATAACCCCTGCAGAAACACATTCAGTAGATTCATTAGTGATTATCAAGTCAAGTGCAGTTGCAGACGACGAGGTAACACGGGTTGGTACAGTGATAACATTTCGGAGAAGATAAGACTCAATCAGAAGCAACAACTGTGTGCGTCCTGGAGAATTCTCAAGAATATTAATATTCAGATCACCACCAAGGAAAATAGTATATTGGCACTGACACGCAAATTCAAAAACACTTTCAATGTAAGCAAAGAAATCTTCAATGCGACCACACGGGGGGCGATAGACAACAACGAAAAGTAGTTTTCCAGAAAGCACAGATAGAACTTCATAATCAGGTGTAACAGCGCATAAATGTTCAATCCTATCCGAGTACATGTGCTTTAGCAACAGCAAACATGTACCTCCACCACGTTTACCAACGCGATGCAAATAAAAAGAATCATAGTTTTCAAGAGCGAAAGAGTCATTCTCTAACATCCAAGTTTCGGTCAACATTATTGCATTAAATTTGAAACTGAATTCGCAAAGAAACATTTCTAAAAGATCTTCTTTACCACGGATCGATTGAATGTTAATGTGCAGCACTGATAATGTAGATTTAGTAACAAGTTTTCCAATGTTATTAGGGGAAACATACGGGGAATCCATCGTGAATTAGGAAGTGTACAAATGGAATTATAGCATTACACGGCTAGTCGCGGCGTTACACGGCCAGTCGCGTCAAATCCTCTGCACGTTGGATGACATGAGCCCGTTCCCCGTCACCTTTCCGCACATAAACTTTGCCATCGCGGTGCCACGCATATTTAAAGTCATTGCGATCTGCCCATTGCTTCGCAGACTGCAACAAAATCCGGCTGTGTTGTGTCATGTTCTCAGTGATTGACACTTTGGACCGCCCTTCTCTCAGCCTCTTATTCCCCTGCAGCCATTCACTTTTTGTTTCCAATTTTACAAAGCGAACAATGACTCCTGGAACCCTCCCAGCCTTTGACGGTAACCTGTGCAAGGCTTCCACGTCGCTTTTCGCAAGGACAGGAAGACTTAAGGATTGCCCAACAGCGTTAATCTTAGAGAGCAAATCTTCCTTGTCAGACTGAGCTATTCCATGGAAAATTAGGTTCTGTCTACGGCTTCTCCATTCAAGATTATGCACAGCAAACTTAAGCTCTTGAATCTGCGCGGGGTTGTCCTGGACTTCAAGCACGTCCACACGCTTGCATAGATGTTTTATTTCTGCGTCTTGCTGATTCATAGTTTTTAGAATCTCATCGTACTTGTCAGACAGGTGAGAGATGGCTTTATCAATGCTGTCAACTTGCGCCGGAAGGTTATCAAGCTTTTCGAGCCGCTCTAGAATTGTATTGAGCAGAGCACGTACATCCTGGTCGTTCCCTTCTTTACCACCTCCCTGCCCCCTCAGGCGCTGCGAATAGCAATTTGTGCATTTCCATGAGACGAAAAAGTTTCAGATTTGTTCTTAGCTTGTGCTTCAGAAAGGCCTGAGCACTTACCTAAGTGATAGGACTTATTGCATTCACAACATGCTAAAAAGCGACTGAGGGTGGGAAGTGCTTTTGCACACGACGCACACAATTCAGAGCTAGTCATAGTGCAATCAAAAAGATAGCGAAAGAATACAAGACAGGCAAGAAAAATGCATAAACACACTGATTCGGCAGCGGCAAGGGATAAAATCGCTACTAAAGGGGAAGGTACAAGGCACCAACCTGCGTGTAGAAAAAGAAGTCCTTAGCACGGTCTGCTCCGGGTGACCGCCGCTGCCGATGTGAAGCAAAGGAGCACGGGGGCGTTTTTTGCCGGATGATATCAGTTGCGCCAAATGGCTGCGCAGTGGTGCTCGCGGCAGTGGCTTGAAAAGATGATCCTCCGGGAAACGCAGAAGTGTTCGGTAGACGGAAACACCGCACGCCGTGACAGACCAGGGTTTTGGCAGGTAGGAAATCCTCCCGTAACCGCGACACGGTTCAGCTGCTGGGGACTGCGTGTAGAAAAAGAAGTCCTTAGCACGGTCTGCTCCGGGTGACCGCCGCTGCCGATGTGAAGCAAAGGAGCACGGGGGCGTTTTTTGCCGGATGATATCAGTTGCGCCAAATGGCTGCGCAGTGGTGCTCGCGGCAGTGGCTTGAAAAAGATGATCCTCCGGGAAACGCAGAAGTGTTCGGTAGACGGAAACACCGCACGCCGTGACAGACCAGGGTTTTGGCAGGTAGGAAATCCTCCCGTAACCGCGACACGGTTCAGCTGCTGGGGACTGCGTGTAGAAAAAGAAGTCCTTAGCACGGTCTGCTCCGGGTGACCGCCGCTGCCGATGTGAAGCAAAGGAGCACGGGGGCGTTTTTTGCCGGATGATATCAGTTGCGCCAAATGGCTGCGCAGTGGTGCTCGCGGCAGTGGCTTGAAAAAGATGATCCTCCGGGAAACGCAGAAGTGTTCGGTAGACGGAAACACCGCACGCCGTGACAGACCAGGGTTTTGGCAGGTAGGAAATCCTCCCGTAACCGCGACACGGTTCAGCTGCTGGGGACTGCGTGTAGAAAAAGAAGTCCTTAGCACGGTCTGCTCCGGGTGACCGCCGCTGCCGATGTGAAGCAAAGGAGCACGGGGGCGTTTTTTGCCGGATGATATCAGTTGCGCCAAATGGCTGCGCAGTGGTGCTCGCGGCAGTGGCTTGAAAAAGATGATCCTCCGGGAAACGCAGAAGTGTTCGGTAGACGGAAAACACCGCACGCCGTGACAGACCAGGGTTTTGGCAGGTAGGAAATCCTCCCGTAACCGCGACACGGTTCAGCTGCTGGGGACTGCGTGTAGAAAAAGAAGTCCTTAGCACGGTCTGCTCCGGGTGACCGCCGCTGCCGATGTCAGAAAACAAGGGAGTACACAGAAAACAAGGGAAAATCTGTGTTAATTTTCACTTTCTGAAGAAAAGACGCCGGCTATAAAATGTGCACAGCCATTCCACGTGATTCCTATAAGTAATTATGCAAATCTCTAGCACATTTTTATATAGCGTGCAACTTGCCGTGAAACTGTCATCCTCAATCTAATTTAAATATGCTTACTATAACGCAACTACATAGCTATTTTGAATACACTTGTTGTATGCTCACCTGAACGCTCATTCCACCACTCTTCGAGTTTGTACACTCGCATTGTCTGTTAGAATAAATATGTCTTAAACAATGTACCCTCGTATTACACGTTTGAACATGTAAAACCCATGTTCGAACAATACAAACTCGAAGCATGTATGTACGTCTTAGGCCTTAGTCTTCTTACCAGCAGAATTTGAACTTGCGATCCAGCGACTGCTACTATGAACGGGCATTATCATTTTCATTTTTCTTGATTATGGTGGATATGGTCGAGAAGTATTGAAGGAAGTAAAATAATGTGTACCTAAATATAAACCTACCTCTGGGTCTTCTGCACTCCCCATAATTTGTGCGGCACGAGTTGCAAAGGTAACCAAAAGCTTCCAGACGAGTTCGTTGGTTCAGTGCTGGCTAGACTTTCAACACAATGCTCGATCATGTGCCTCTCTCTCCCTTAACATTGAGTAACCTAATTTTATTGTCCGAATCGCACTTCTTTTTCAGTGTGTGTACGCTACCGAAAATCATTTTTCATCCATCATACTTAAGTGAACGATCATTTTTATGTAATAAGTTCTGCATTACTTCAATGGCGATTCGTTCGCCTCTTTTCACAAATGATTGAACCGATCTACTGCGTCCATTCATGCGATCCATCATACTTCAAAGAGATCTTCATTCCAAACACCACCCACGCGTCTGCCTATGGAACAAGAAAGTATACGCGAACTATTCGCCAGGAACTATTGATTCTCGTGGCCTATCTTCCAGACAGGTTTACAGCGTGCTTCCGTCTCCTCGACGGCTAGTTTTATTACTTGATATAGTGTTCTTGCGATACCAAAAATAAATAAATAAAGAATAAAAAGCTTGTTGACGAGAGTAGATTCGCTAAAACACTGAAAACACTGTATGCCTGCGGTAACGCTTCCTCTTCTTGCGCATTTAACAATGAATAAAGCAAGGAAGGAAATGTGCCGATAACATATGAAATTCTTTCCAGCGCTTGCGATCACCGTGTGCTACTCTGTGCAGCATTTCAAAGTATTGGTCCCATCTTGGTGGCCCTGATACTCGCAGTCATGTGAATGCGTGTCGATTTCCCAGTGATTACCGGCGACAACAGGTGGCAGCATGTAGGCGCGCAATAGCTCTAACCTGCCTTCAAATAAGAGATATGATGCAACGCCGTTTTACTGTTCAATTAAGGACTGAGTAATCGCCACCTGTCATAATTAATGATTGTTGGTTACAATGACTACTATTATTTAATTTGTATTGAAAGATAAAAGTGCGTGCTTTAATAGATGCGAGCTGACGAAATGAATTAAATTATGTGCTATTTAACAAATGCTTTAGTGCCTGTCCGCGTTTCAGACTTAAACAAGTATGGGACACATAAAGAGGGGCCAAAAAGACAGGATCAGGATGTTAAAAGACGAATGCCTTCTTGAATATCTTACTGTGACACTAAGCAAGCAGAGATAAAACAAACAGCAATCGCAGGTAGGAAGATAGCAAGCAGTGAGGCCTACAGAGACAAAATTATGAAGCAAGCACACGGAGATGTAATAATAAATTGCTGCAGTGAAAGCAGTTCAGAGGATTCCTTATGGGGACCTGCATACGATTTAGCGCGAAGGAAAAACTGCGTGCAACGCAGTCAAACACCTGTGCAATCTCCCTTAAAACGTAAAAGACAATGGCGTTCAATATCGCTCCAAGAAAGATGCAAACGCCAAGCGCTGCGCTTCGACTGCGACGGTACTTCTTTTCGTGTCGATGCTACTTTTAGCGTAAAGTGCATTCGCGCAATGGAAAACAAGCGTAGAGAGGAATAAAGGGCGCGACCTAAATACTTGAACTCTGCTGCCGAACGGCGATAGCTTGCCGGCGCACAGCTATACAGTGAAGCGCCTCCGAAGCCACCAAAGGAGCATTCGATGCTTCGCGGTGTCGGGAACTGCAAGCAGATGCACGCGAAATGCCATCACTTACTATACAGAAGTCAAGGACAAAGAAGTCTCGAAGGAAAAAAAAACAAAAACGATTGCAGATAAAACCTTTTGCGAAAAAGAGAAAAGATGGAATATCTGCGAATGGCATAAACAATCGTTGACCCTGCAGGCGCGGCCTACGAAGGGAGACTGCGTGTCGGAGGCAAGAAAGAGGATAATGCAGGAGAAGACGGCGCCAGAATTGCCAGAATTCGCGTGTTCGACGTTGATAACTTCTTTCACCACCCTTTTCCTGCGTTGTTTTGTTTCGTTGTTGGTTTTGTCGGTCCTGCCAGCGAGTGCCACCTACCTCGTACATTCCCCTGCGGAGAGAACACCACTATAGAGAAAGCAGAAGAGAAGAAAGATAAAGAGGAGAAAGAGGAGGAGGAGGGGCGGAAAATGTCGACGCTTTTGGCAGTCGCATTTTGCATCGCTTCTGCTTGGCTCGCCATGGTTTTCTTTTAGCACACTGCAGATACACGCGTTGCGGTGGCGGTGTAATGCACGCAGCACGGGCATGACAGGTAGTACGGCTTTTGGCATTAACACTGTGGTGCGCCCTGGCGTTAGTTTTATAAAATATTGCTGTGTTGTCATAACCAGAGAAGATATTATACGCAAGCAAAGCACGTAATTCAAAAGGTATACAGCCCGAATAAAACAGAAAGAAAACATCTTCAACGTGGTTTATAACAAGAAACAATTGTTTTTTCATTATCAGAAAACATTGCATTACACATTAAATGAGTGGTTGAAATATGACATAGTTTCGATTTATTTTCTTTTAAGTATTCCGTAATATTCAACCTATCCTGATCCTGTCTATCTAATCTGTAAATACCGCAAATGGCAACCTCGAGGCTGCCCCTAATAAGCTTCGTCTTAAACCGCGCTGCCACTTGCATGTAGTGGATTAGCGCAGATATTATAAAAGAAAAGAAGCCCACAAGCACATCGGCGGTTCAACTAATAGGGAACGTTGCTGTAACTCACTCCAGAGTAAAAATGAAGGTAGAGTCTGCTGTCTTGTTTTATGTTCTTTAATTTCACACCAAATTTGTTAAGTTGAAATAACAAAAGGGCGTACTGCTTGGAACATGGCTTCGTCATTACCACTCAGACTGACATCTATATCTCGTTGAACCTCCCTCCTGCGCTTCTAGCAGGCGTACCTGTGATACGCATAGGAGTTGCTGTTTTAGGTTATTTCTTGATACACATGTGAAATAAACTTCAGATAAGGTTTCCAAGTTGTATAAGTAAAAAAATCGCCAGATATCGTGCCATGTGGGAATAGGTCTCATGCGAAACAGTCAGCGAGTAGTTCTGCATTTTTTTTTGGCTTTGAGCCAAGCCTTACGAGGTGGATCTACGTGTTTTTGTAAGTGTAGTAGTTGCGGGCGCTGCGTGGGCTTACCAGGCACGACAACAACTCTAGCGTGTAAAGGGTAACTTATCGCCTGACGTAACGTCAGTACTAACGTTAGACCACATACGTCAGTATTACGCAAACGAAGTGCTCCTGACAGTGGGATCATGCCAACCTATACGTAACTTATGTTAGCGTATTCTACTGGGGTTGAGCAACACTTGAATATAGCCTGCTCAATCATGGGAATAAAAATTCGGCAGATTCCGCGCGTTGTGGGAATCGGTTTCATGCGAAGCACAGAAGTTACTGATTACTTCTGTGCTTTTTTATGGCATTGAGCCAAGGGTTTCGAGGTGGATCTCCACATGTTTCTGTAAGTGCAGTAGCTGTGTGCACATAGTGGGCTTACTAAGGACGTCGACAACACTGGCACCACAGACTTTGAGATTGTTACGTAAAATGACACGAGGCGTGACTATTTACAAGTGTATTTACACTGATGTGCACAGCATCGAGCAAGATGGAGGACTGCACTCACAGCAGACAGCCAGGCCAGTCCTCTTTGTCGTCTTCTGTACGCAGAATGTCTGGCTCTTGATGGGTTAGCTACGTAGCATTACCCCCGGCGGTAAAAGCGCCGTCTCGGTGCGCTTTAACCATGTTCTTCAGAAGGAGGGCGGTATTGTTTTAGCCGACTGACGTGCACTACGTCACTGGGCGTGTTTGCAGGCGGGCTAGTCTCGGAAACGGGAACGATCTCGTAGGTGACGTCCGTTACCTGGCGGACGATACGGTACGGACCCATGTAGCGGGATAACAACTTCTCGGACAGGCCAACACGACGAACCGGGCACCACAGGAGAACTAGGGAACCAGGCGAGAAACGAACGTCGACATGCCTGCTGTCGTAGAGGGTCTTCTGGGCTGCTTGTGAAGCCGACAGCCTAGAGCGGGCTATCTGACGCGCGTGGTCGGCACGAGCGATAGCATCCCGTGCGTATTCGCTCGGCGGAGATGTAGTAGCCGGAAGTAGGGTGTCCAGTGGTAACGTCGGATCACGGCCATAGAGCATATAAAAAGGTGAGTAACCGGCGGTATCATGACGCGATGAATTGTAAGCGAAGGTCACGTGAGGTAGCGCCAGGTCCCAGTCATGGTGGTCAGATGAGACATACATGGAGAGCATGTCCGTGAGAGTGCGATTGAGGCGCTCGGTGAGGCCATTTGTTTGGGGATGGTAGGAAGTGGTCAACTTGTGCTGCGTTGAAGAAGAGCGTAAAAGATCGTCAATGACTCGTGACAAAAATGCGCGGCCACGATCGGTGAGCAGTTGACGAGGAGCGCCATGATGTAGAATGACGTCGTGGAGCAGAAAGTCGGCAACGTCAGTAGCAGTGCTGGTGGGGAGCGCTCGAGTGATGGCGTACCTGGTCGCATGGTCTATAGCAACGGCGACCCACTTGTTGCCAGAGTTGGACTCAGGAAAATGGCCGAGAAGGTCTACACCAACACGGAAGAAAGGTTCGGTAGGGATGGAGATCGGGTGAAGGAGTCCAGCAGGGGGTGCGGCAGGACGCTTCCGACGTTGGCATTTATCGCAGGAGGCCACGTAACGTCGAACGGACAGGGCGAGACCGCGATTCCTTTTAGCACATGCGATACCTTCTCCGACTCAGGCATGTGCTCATCAACCTGGCGACAAAGGGCGATGACGTCGTGAATGTACGCGACGTACGATTCGGTAGAGGTCTGTGCTCGAGTTGCCAGTTGATTCCGCGCAGCCATCTGCCGTCCAGCGGTGTTGCCAAAAAGGTCGCGGATCTTCTCTTTGAAAGATTCCCAGCTCGTAATGTCTGCTTCGTGCGTCTCGAACCACACCCGCGGTGGGCAATCAAGGTAGAAAAGTACGTTGGCGAGCATAAGGGTCGGGTCCCACCTATAGCTGGCGCTGATCCGTTCATACAGGTTGATCCATTTGTCAATGTCAACGCCATCCTGACCGTAAAATACGCCAGGATCACGAGCAGGAGGTAGGACTACGTAGGTAGAAGCCACGGGAGGGGCAGGCGGTGAAGACGATGTTCCGTCAACTTGTGACATGGTCGGACCCGCGATGATACGGCCGTTGCGGAGCTTCGTGATGGGTACAGGGAACAACCAGCGGCTCCACCACAAAGATGTTACGTAAAATGACACGAGGCGTGACTATTTACAAGTGTATTTACACTGATGTGCACAGCATCGAGCAAGATGGAGGACAGCACCCACAGCAGACAGCCAGGCCAGTCCTCTTTGTCGTCTTCTGTACGCAGAATGTCTGGCTCTTGATGGGTTAGCTACGTAGCAATATGACGCCTGTAACGCAGGAGTATATATATATATATATATATATATATATATATATATATATATATATATATATATATATATACCCGTAGACCACGGCCCGTTGTAATCGGGTATGTGCCACACGTACCTGGAGAAAAGTGTTTGACTATGTACGCGACAGGACTTTTACGTCATTCATATCACGACCAGACAGTCATGTTCGTCAAATCATCTTACTTTCCCATGCCAATTTTAGATGCGAAGTATCTTATGGCGGAGTTCAATCCGGTGGAGAAGGTGGTGGTGTGCGGCGTGACCACCCTTACTGCGCATGCGCATACCCTCTCCACACACCTCCTCTCCACCCCCTCACCATTCCTCCTGTCCTCTTCCCCTCTCCCCTTACATCTCTCCACTCACCCTCTCCCATACCCCTCTCCATTTCACCTCTACCCTCCCTCTTTCCACTCTTCCTCTGAAACGCGGGCTACACATGCCGAAATTCTCTCCTGCGCAACGCCGCGATGAGCACCAGCGCATGCGCGTCCCCTCCCCCTCTCTCTCCTCTCCTACGCTGCCCCGCTCTCGCAAGCCTGTCGACCGCGTTCCCCGCTCGCCCTGTGATAATTAACAGCCAGGCTAGAGGGAACACAACACGCGCGTAGCGTTCCTCTTCGCATTCCACGACGCGAGGTCCGTAGCATGCCCAACGAACGCCAAGCGTGAAATGAAATCGTGCAAGTGCTCCGGCTTAGCATCGCCTCATTATCCCCTTTAGCGGGAAATGGTGTAATTTTTTGTCTACCCCAAGTTAAGGAGGCGATCATGAACGCACCCAGATGTAGGCGGCTAGATAGATAGATAGATAGATAGATAGATAGATAGATAGATAGATAGATAGATAGATAGATAGATAGATAGATAGATAGATAGATAGATAGATAGATAGATAGATAGATAGATAGATAGATAGATCTTTGTACGGGCTCGTGAATGGGTCGTTTGGGCGAAGGCATCGAACGCGTCAAGTTAGTACCGTCTGTCTCCGGCTCTTAAAGAACAGTGCTCTTTTAATTACTCTAGCTGCTTCAAAAAGATGGTTGATCCCTCTGTCATAGGAATCGGTATAACACGAAAGTGAAACGTGTCGTCACAGAAGTAGTTCATTGCTTTAGTGCACTGCTATATCAGAGCTTGTATAATTTCGATTGTTTGGCAGATGTAGCATCGCCTGATGTTGAAGCACTCACGTTCACGCCTAGTGGCACATGCTCCGTACCGACGACTAACGCCCATGATCATGATTTAACCCTTGCGTTAGCTGAAGTTCTTAACATATACGTGGACACCGCATGTGGTGAATGCCGCGCAAATATGGCATCTGCAAGGACCTAATAAACAATGATACTCTGTATGCACTCCTCCAAAGCGTTGTGAAACGCAAAGAGAAACGCTAAGCACGTTGTGTCTTCCCTCTAGCCTGGCAGTTAATTCTCACAGGGCGAGTGGGGAACGCGGTGCGGCAGCCACGCGAGCGTCGGAGAGCTATTTTTCGATATGGATGGATGATATGAGCGAGGCTTAAGCTAAAGGCACCACCTCGCGGTGTGTTAAACGAGATTACACTTCTATTGGAAACGCGCCGAATGGGACGGCCGCTTTTGTTTTGTTTTTCGAGCCTTTTGGCGCACATGTCACCACCCCGTTATAAAGGGGACGCTCAAAGCATCCATCCATCTCTCCATGCAAGAGCACTGTGAGAGGAATGTGTGAAAGATAAAAGGCGCGTTCATCCAGCCTCCGTTATGTGTGTGGCGGTAGCTCATTGGGCGAAACGCCCGCCAGCCGTCGTCGCTGACCGAGAGGTCATGGGTTCGACTCCTGTGAACGGAACTTTTTCCTATAGTTCTTTTTCTTTACCATTCGATGGCGTTCCCTTTGCTGACGTATTTCCCTGACGGAAATACGTCATGAAAATCTTGGTGGACCCCGCATAAAAACTATATGCAATGACGCGAAAGTAAGGATGTAGTATGTTTAATGCTTAGAATGACGCCTATGGTGTGCAACCTTTACATTTACGCTCCTGTATAGCCTGTCTCCTGCTTTGAGTATATGGCGCGGCACGAGCCAAATTTAATAAGCGGTATCGTAGCTGACATCGTATCAGTACCCTTCAAGACATACATGCCCCAACTACTTCTGCCGCTGAGTTTCCATGAAGCTTTTATAGATCGCACGTTCAAAAAAAAAAGAAAACATACCTATAACTACGAAAAACCTACAAAAGCTACGCGACCGACGGATAGGTTCTTTAGTTTGTCATGCTCTCTCCTGAAATCTGCGGACAAAATGAGCAAAAAAAAAGACGAGTCAAAGCGCGCTCACCTCGGCCAACGAGGGGGGAAGAAAAACAAGGAGCAAGAAAACAGGTAAACCACGCGCCAAAGCAGAAGACGTTGAGAAACAATTATGTGTGTTTCTTATCTTGCTTGAAGGGGGTCAACATCGTAGCATGCTTCTCCACTTCTTGCTTGTCACTTGACACCGCTTAATCATCTGACCGTTTCAAGGCGTTGCTAATTAAGCCAGCCAGAGGGCTGAAGTCTTTGCTTCAGTAGGTGTACACGGAATGGAGCGGAGTTGCGTTGCCTTTTCACTTTTGTTCTCCAGAAAGCGTGAAATGAATGAAGTCGCTTCTATGCTTTCTGTGTTACAGTTAATTTCGATCGTCCGTTTATGCTCGAAGCTCCACAGAAATGGTAGTGAGTGTACAGTTTGTACAGTCCCACAAACTAGGCGTATTTTATTCGAAGCCTGACAACTACTTTCAAAGTCCTTGTTAACAAATGGTTTTGATACTCTTTTGAAATGATGGAAATGGTTTGTCCAGTCCGCAACCAGCCTGCATACAAGCTGGCCTGCACTTTTCCGTCGAATGACGTGTGGGCCCCATCATGTGCAACCGAATAATGCCGTTGTTTAATGACACGCTCTTTGATGTGTCCTGCCTTTCTACAAATGACCGTTTGAGAAATCTCTGCAACATGCGAAATGAGATAGACACATATGAAATTTCGTTTACAAAGAGGATGTAGATGTTACATATCTAACGCGGAATATATAACGTGGCAATATTGCCTGGTTGAACATTATACCCGTACAAAAAAAAAGACATGTTTGCATATTGAACAATAATATACACTACGACTGAGACACAGAATGAATTCTTATATATAACTACATGTGCGAAATATGGCTCATTAATTTATGGAGCAGTCACACCCTAAGAAGACAAAGGGTCATTTGAGACTCATTTGCTACATATATGACTCTTACGTGCAAAGGGTGTCGCAGCTGACTCTAGCCAGAGATTACAAATATGCCGACGCCTTCAATGACGACGCGACCAAATACATGTTGCTGGTGCTGGCTATTGCATGAAATAAGTTACACTGCTTTTTTGTGTTCTGATTAATTGATTAATTAGGTATGTTTAAAACCTGACTTTTGGAGCAGCCAACTCGGAAAGCAATTTCAGTGAGATAGCTGCACATCGGTTTTCAAAACACCCGATTAGACCGTTTCTAACTTTATATCCATGAAGTATCAGCATTTTGGTGCTTACTACAGGTGCCAGCAAAATTCAAAAAAAAAATCTCGTTTGCGCGCTTATACACGGCGTGATTGCAGTGCTCCCCATCTTTCTGCGTACAAAAAAAAAATATGTATCTTTCGCTGGGGTAATGACAATTGCCCCAGCGAAAAACGTGTGTCATCACACAGCCACCACCAACGTCTCTGTGCGTCACCTTGTAAGGGACACACACCGGTCAAATGCTAGGGTCGTTTGCACGCGAAACCTAAGAGAACTCGGTAACAACGGCGCGTATCAGCACGCAAGCGGGCACGCCACGCGTTATATATCTGTAGTAAGCAGAAAAAAACACTAATACTTAATAGATAGAAAATTAGGAGCTGTCTAATCAGCCGTTTTGCAAACCGATCTGTAACTATCACATTGATTTTTTTTGCCAAGCTGTGTTGATTCAAAAGGTAAGTAATTAAACATGCAAAATTTACCAATCAAGCAGAACACTAAAATTAGTGCGACTTACTCCATGCAATAGTCAACAACACGCATTTGGTCGGGTCGTTCTACACTGCGATGGAATATTTATAACCTCTGGCTAGAGTTAGCTGTGGCACCCTGTATAACTCAACACTCCTAATGAGGTCCCACTTAAAACGAAAGCTACCATCCGTGATTGCCGTGAATTGCACGTTCACTCACGCATAAAATGTCGACGCGTTAGGTCTGTTGATCGATGAATATGCTGTCATTGTACAGTGAGTATTTTGCGTAGCTGGGCGCAGGCTCGCCAAACAAAGAGTTAGATCCTTACCGGTTCGTCGGCCGCGTCATTCCTCCACCATCACAAGGACATGACAATATACGTGTTACAGAAACTAACCCAGTGCCAAATTTTATGCGTGTAGATGAAATCCGCACGTAGTTATTAAACTACAGTCGGTGCGTATAGATCAGTTGTGGCCCTAAAATGCCGCACAACGCTGTTTGAGTCAGAAAGAACGCATAGCAGGGTACAAAACCGAGCACCCGAGACCGCTCTTCGGTGAACAATCGTATTTCGTGGTGTGACTACACTAAATGACGGTAGATAGCACCCGTCATAAGGAATAACACTATCCCGCAATCGCATGTACGTTCAGAATAGCTGAACGACATGTGGTAGCTATGAAATGCTGAGAAATTTCATGACTTCGCCTCGGTCATCAGCGTCTCCTCGTGACGCGCACGTATGTCAACGTCTCTCGCCCATGATACCGCGCAAGTGTGCGACGCTTGCGTAATCGCCTAGTGGCGGCTTTTACCCGCACTTTCGTGGAAGGGCTTCCCGTGCAGACTGTCTGGAGAGGCGGCTTGGCGGCGTAGCTCCATAATCCAGCTTGCTCGTTCCGCAAGCCGCGGCCACCTCATTACAATCGGCCAAACACAATTAGTCCACCTCCGCCTCTACTCCCTGCGCCTCAACTATACGGACGTTACACCATCCTATCCCTCCCTAACGCTCGCTACAGTTTAGCTCGCAATGAGCTAAGCGGCGAAGTCTACGAGCGGGCTCCCACGAAATGTGAGCGCGCCGCTTGCTCGTTAGCATTTTGTTGAGGGACGAGCGCACCGGCACACTGGCAGTGGTTGTTGGAGATTATAGCTCAGCAGGGGGGAGTGAAAAAGAAAGAGGGAGGGAAGCTGTAGGGTGATGGAGCAGCAAGACACGTGTGATATGGGATGACAAAATAGCTGCAGGAAGAGTTGGGAAAGTTTGGGAGACGATGTAGTGACGGGCGCTTCCAAAGATTGAAGAGGTGCGCCAGTTTGTACATGGCGTCGTCTTTTGTATAGGGAGGAGACGAATACATGAGAACGAAAGACCTATCTGATCCCCAGGAAACGGCTGAAGACAACATCATGAGTACGTAGGTAAAGTAGAATACTTCTTTAGAATAAGAGTAATCACGAAAATGTTGCTAATTATCTAGCATGCGTTTGCTGTTTAGTAGTCTTTGGTGGTTTTTTTTCGTTCAAGTGCAGTCTGTTGATATCTCAGTTTCGCGAGAACAACAACAACAACAAGGATAATGATGGTGATGATTATCCTTATTCATGTCGACTAGCCACTAAGACGACTATGCCACGAATCGAGATGCAGAGGAAACTTCGCAGTTTTCCTTCGGTGTGTCTTGTGTGTCCTTTCTAATAATTGCGAAACTGGCCATGTCATACGAATTGCAGCTAATGCCGCACAACTCAGTATAAACACTCGGGCACTTCGGTCTGTGCAAAATATCAGCAGTCTAACGTTGAATGAACGGTGCCTGTCTGTGAGAAACTCAGCCTTAACCTTAGCACACTTTGTGGAAGACTCCGGAAGTTTGACCACCTGGTATGCTTTAACGTGCACCACAACTACGACACGGTGCGTAATGCGGAGAACGTAACACACAATGTGCATTTTTATTTGCTTCTCTCCTACAGTTCGTGTTTATTTAGTTGTTACGCTGCTGACGCGGTTTTCAAAACAGGAGAGCAAAATCTGAACGTCTTGAACTTTTGGTTAAAATGTACGTACGTTATTAATTAGGTCTTCTTCACATATAACACGCCGGTGAGCCACTTCTATGCGCACAACATTTGTGTAAATCAAGCCCTAAAACAGATGGTTAATCATGAACGAAACTATATTTATTACCACGGTGGTGTTTAGAAGTATGGGATGTGTATTTACTCGTTATGCCAGCATAACAACCTACCTGTTGTGTTAGAGCTGTATTCCATTATTCGGAAAACAATTATATATTTATGGAGCTTCCGTCTCGAGTTTTACTATGCTTACAGCCTGTTTTTCTTTTTTTGCTCGTTACATGCATGGTTTTGCTGCGCATATAGAAATCTGGCGTTTTAATTAGATAGGATTGTGTCGCGCATCCATAATGATCCAGCTCCACGGAGCAAATGTGCTGTTAATAGGACGAAAGCGAAAAAAAATGGGATTCAATATAGATGTATCTCACAAAAAAAAAGCTTTTTTTTTGGAATATTTCGACTGAAATATCTTGCCCATTGTAAGCAGGACAAGCCGTCCTGGTCGGTAGTCAGTAGTACGAAGAGCCCACATAGCCAAATTATCACTTCGCTGAGATATAGGAGTCACACGTGCACGCTAGTGAGGAGTTAGACATCAATTTTTGTTCCTAGTGGCAATGAAGCACAGTTTCAGTATCAAGCCGGAGCTCACGCTTTAGATAAACGTCAAAGTTCACTGAATGGACAGATCTCAGTCGGTCAGTCAGGAAGTTATTGGTTTCGCTTAAGCAGCTGTTACTGTACCGGGGAGAGCGAAGCTAGTAAAGTGACAAAGGTATACCGGAACTTAGTTCCCTTCGCTATCGTTTCAGAAATGTTTGCCAGAAATCATCGTTCCGCTCATTCACTTTCGTTAATTTCAGCAACGACTGATTTTGCGTATAACGTGAATGCATTCGTGAAAGCATTAAGGAAGAAAGTGGTGCGTTAGTGAAACTGGCATTCCTTGCCTGTTTCGTTTTACATAGGCGTCAGCGCGATAGTTTAATTATATCGAGCATGCTTTTACACTCCTTGCTTGGAGTGTAATATTGCTTGGTCACTATAAATGCATTCCTCTTTGCTGTTGTATATCTTAGAGAGAAGTTGTTTTGGCGCGTACAATCCGTTTGCTATGAGCGAAATTGCTGGAGTCGAAAAGAAAGATGGTGCGCCTGATTCTGCGTTAACTTTGATGGCCCACGATCTTATGGAGCTTCTGCACCATCAAAGAATTGTTCTGTCGCATACTGTGGTGGTACTAATTGCGGAAAGAACACTTATTAAGGGGACAAAGTAGAGGCTGAGAGTGGGAGGGGTTCGAAGCTATAGATGCCCCCCGTGACCCACTAGAAAGGAATCATTATATAACGGCAGACGCAAGCACGTGACGCATCATAATGCCAGCCTTGAGATTTGTGCAGATCGCAAGGCTATTTGACGTCTCCTACGGAATGCTGTCAACCACGAAAGAGTGGTATTTAGGAATTCGGAGCGAGACCTTCAATGTGTGCGGTAATGAGACAACCGTAAAAAGAGAAAGAAGGAAGATACCGGAATGTGTAAGAGAGGAAGAACACAAGCATTACAATCGGCGCAGAAAACGACAAAGTCAATCTTGGTATTCACGGAATTGGATTTTTTCTTGTGTCTTCCTCGCTTCGGAGCATAGAGGCTCATGTGCAGGTTTTGCAGGAATGAAAACGCGTCCTTAGAAACTGTGATAGTGATTGCCCTAAAGGCTTTTTTTGTTCCTCGGTTAGTGAAGAGGAAATTTGAAATGTTTCACGTCGAAAGCTGCTTGTATGACTATGACTTTAAATTCTGTAATTTTGCTTTTTGCTACTAACTTGCGAGATTTCATTGTGATTTTGGTAAAGACGCGTGTCAAATTCAATATCATGTTAATACTCGTATTTTGGGTTCTGTGTTCATAGAAGCTGTGTAAGCACAAAGTGATCAAGAGTGGTAGAGAAGAACGGACAAAGGCAAGTCTCGTTTTGAGAACAAGATTTGTCTGAGCGAGAACCACCGCACTGCAAAAAATACATTACGCTTCAAAAGAAACTCCTCTAAGTACACAACTACCTAGGCATGGTTCCCACACCACATGGTGTTAGGGCCATGCGAGTGCCTTCGCATCTATAGCGTAGCGAAAGTGGCTATAATAGTACTCTTTATGGCAACATTTCTCAGTAATACACTCTTATTACAAGCCGGCGTGTCTTTCAAAACTAACGACACGGAAAACGAATGTCAACGATTGATTACGCTTTCAAAGAAACTTCAGATTAGCTTTAGCAATGACCTGTGCTCCATTATGTCATACGCGACCGATGCCTGATGCGTCGCAAATTTCATGCGCATAGCTATGTCAAGGCTCGTCTGTGTGAGAATACACCGCACTGTCAAAACATACATTATGCTTCAAAAAAAACTCTAAGTACACAACAGCCTAGGCATGGTTCACTCACCACATGACCTTTGGGCCACGCGAAGACCTTCGCATATGTAGCATAACGAAACTGACTATAATAATACGCCTTATGGCAACATTTTCTCTGTAATGCACTCTATTACAAGCCGGCGTGTCTTTCCAAACTAACAACACAGAAATCGAATGTCGAGGATTGATTACCCTTTCAGGGAAACTTCGATAAGTGTTTCCGCTATTACCTGTGCTCCGTAATGTCATACTCGACCGACGCCCTGATGCGTCGCAAAATTTCTGCGCATAGCTATGTCGCGAGATGAAGGGGCAGCCACGCAATCATAACAAATAACTTCCGCCTCCCTCCACTTTCTGTCTGGATATGCGCATACTTAGTGAACATTCAAGCACGTATTCCCATCTCCGCACGCGCACTTCCGTGATTTCAGCTTAGCTTCAATAACAGAACTGGAATATTTCTTGGTGGTTTATGCGTGCGTTATTTTCAATTCCCTTCCCACATCACGATTATTCGATGTGCCTCGATCAATCATTATGCCACAGCAACACATCAGTTTTTTTTTTTGTTGTTGTTTTTCAGTTGTTGCAATACATCTTCGGCACGCAGTGCGCTGTCACAGTACAGAGCTTATCCACAAAAGCAACGTTATCAGCATGTATTTTTTGCGTTTATTTGTGTTTCTTCGTATTTATTTCTTCGCTGAATTTTGTAACAGAACCGTGCACGTGCAGGGGCCATTTTTGTAGTGCATTACTTCCGATGCTTCTAGGCTACATAAAAAGAAATTTCACATATCTTATATTGCACTATTGATCAGGTCACCATAAGGCTTTCTTAATGCACTTCTCAGGCAACCCCAATTCAATGCACTGTCAACTTTTAAAGCTGTTGAGGCTAATATTGCCTTCTAAGGTTGCAGGCGTCATACATACACTGCCCTTAAGGTAAGTTTCTCTCGTTGATATTCCACGTAGACCATGTTCCTTGGAAAACAATGTTCAGCGAGGGCCGTTGAATAAGTGCTGAAGTGAAGAAGTTTCTTTTTCCCTTTTTTATTTTGCAGCAAAGGTTGTTATATGCATGCTACTCCTCACTAGAAAGCATCGTGTGTAAACCGAGCGTGCAGAAAAGAAAAACAATACTTGTGCCGTTTCATAATTGGCCCTGTGGCGGAGCTCCTATCATGGCGGCTGTCGTCCGGCAATTCTGCATTCTCAGATAAGCACGAAGTTGTTGATTTGAGAATGCAGAATTGCCGGCCTTCTTAGAATTGCCACACAGACCACCTTTCTCGTTAGCTTTCACCCGCAAGTGCTCTAAGCATGTTTTAACAAAGGCACATCTCAGAACCGCGAACACTGGAGATGCGGGGCACCATCTGAGATCAAAGTTAATACTTAAAACTGAATGACTAATACTGCGAACGACATTTTGTACGCTCGGTATATGAAGCCAACGCTATTTCGCATAAACTAAATAACTGCGTCTCGCTTTACCGAGTGAATTTGCACAAACATTCATTAGTTTTCTTCCGTTTAGCCGTTCTGCCGAAGGAGGAATAGCATGAAATATTTAGCTGGTCTTTTTCGTAGACTTCTGTCTCTTTGTGCAGTGTACTTTTTGATGCAGTCCTTAATGACGCAGAATATTTACGACACAATAAATATGTATCCGCTTTATTTTCCCCGAAGCATTGTTGTTTCTCGTGAATAATTCATTCAGGTGCAAACGACTTTCATGTTCTCGAAACAGCTCAATACTTGTAATATTTCAATATTACAACTCTTCCTAGAAAAAAAAGCACTTTTTTTCTACAAAGAGTTGCAATATTAAAATTATAAAGGAATCAAAACATTTTTCAATATAAAAAGAATAATAAAAAGGAGGGGTGGGATTGCATCCGTTAAAAAAGCCGCCCCAGGTAACTCGACTCTCCTAAGCAAAGCAAAACTAAACAGCTTTCTCACATACTTGTATCTTCAATGAGCAATGCGCAAAAACACTATACCAACAACAAAAAAAAAACTGCTTGCTTTCCAATATATGAAATGCACATGTTTGTAGATACCTTTTCCCGCGTCCTTCATGCTCCCTAAACACGCCAAAGTGTTTACCCGTTGCCCGACACACAGTTCACGTTACAACGCCTCAGAGTAAGCGCTAGCAAAGGAAGCAACAGCTGCGCCAGTTTTCTCATTTCTCTACGACGACTCAAGCGTACGTCGCTTCCATCTTGCTGCCTATTTCCTAACGACGTGGCCGATCCACTTAGCTTACGGGCACTCAAAGCTGCACGAATAACGCTCATTCTACAAACTTACTTTTTGTTCAACAGCAGCTCCTTGAAGCAAGAACAGCGGCTCTTCCAGTGACCTCGAAAGTTTTAAGCCCTTGCGCATTTTCCCAACGACTCAGCGCCATCATTGCAGGTTTTGGCGCCACACTAATGTACACTAACTGCAAATGCCTCAGCTATCATGTGCTACACCATATTAAAGAGGAAGGATTTATATTGTAGTTTAACGGGTTAAGGGCAATTTCGTTCTTATTTGTTAATCTTCTTGACTTTGCTAAACTGCGTGTATTTAAGTCAGAAAATTCTGCACTATTTTTTCTTGTTCAATTCCCTGTGACATGGCACACTTGCATCTTAAACACAGAGTACGGCACATGCTTTGAGCGGCCGCAGATTTGCACCCGCATGGCCCCCATCTTGCGTGAGAGAAGAAAAAAAAAGAGAGGAAGCCTGAAGGTATGTACAATTAGGTTCCGGTTGAGCTGCAACCTGCTCTGGGTTGGTGATGTACAGTCTGGGAAAAGGAGACAGACAACATAGGAAGACAAATTACCATGAACGCTTTTAAACTGGAGGCACTCACAAAGAGGGGAGCCTCCATTTCAGACCACCCATATGTTTGTGTTCAACGTGTTTTTCTTCGAAAAATCTTCGCAATGGTTGCTACTCGTTAAATTTTCGTTTCATATACAATAGTGCAATCCCGATCCGACACCATCTGGTCGATGAGAAGCGATTAGTTGCTGCACTTTCCTTTTCTCGGATAAGATTCACGCATCATTAGGCTCTGCTCGTACTTACCCTTAATTAAATTACATCTGTTAATTGCAACCATGGCCAAGCAAAATGCAAAGCACGGCAATAAATAGTCGTTCTTTATTTAGCTCTTTGTGTCAAGCGTGAGTACAATTGGCCCTCACAAGTCGACAAGTGGACGCGTCATGTTACGTCTAGCCGGCGGCCTTTGATTTCAGTGCTGATACTTGTCACGAAGCATAGGCGTAAGGTGATATGATCACGTGGAGTTATTGAGAGCGGCACCGGAGCACTGAATGCTGGAAATTCATAGATGTACGTTATTTTACTGCAGAATAAATGCTATCATACTCTCAGTGCACGTACGTTTCGCAGGATACTGCAAAGCGTATGTCGCTACTGTTTTAAAGGTTGAGTGACTAGCTGTAAGTGTACACACGCTCCTGAAGTGAAAACTGCTCCAGGTGGCCTATTAGAAAGGAAACGTACTTTTATGCGCTATTGTTCTTGAGGTGTAGAAGGCGCAAGTTTTAGCCGTCCTAATGATCACCTATTTTGCCAACCACTGTTCTTACAGGCCAGGTATAGAGTGCAATATGTATCTGCCGCAAGACGTCCTCATAGTTCGCTTAGTAAACATGAATAAGCGGGTTTCGTCCAAATCACACATTAATGAATACTGGCAAGAGAAACCACTTTTATACATGTATATGCTTGGCAAATTTCATCCCAATATCTTTAAGCGAATCTTCCATAATTAAAGATTTCGATGGCGGTGCCATATTTCTAGAAAACCCCGGCGACTGTACAGAAATGCGGGTGTACACAAATATGCCCTCGTGGGGGGCCGTCAAATTTGTATCCGCCGCTTTCCAATAACTTCTGCTGTCTCGAACGTGGGCTGCTCGGAGATTAGCCGTATCTGTTACGAAATGTAATCTTTATCGAGTTGCTTGTAATTTTACGTCGCCACGTTTCATTGTTGTCCTTCATCATTGCATTCCATGCTTCACGCATGCCGCGTTGTAGCCTGTCGACAAAGGTGTCTTGTGCTGATAGCGTTGGGAGAAGGCCCAATTTGCGGAATGAAAAAGTTTGGAGGTAGCATGTGCAATGCAACAGAAAGAAGAAAGAAAAAAAGAAAGGAAGAAATAGGAAGGAAGAAGAAAAAGAAAAAAAGAAAGGAAGAACGAAGGAAGGAAGAAAGAAAGAAAGAAAGAAAGAAAGAAGAAAGAAAGAAGAAAGAAAGAACGAAAGAAAGAAAGAAAGAAAGAAAGAAAGAAAGAAAGAAAGAAAAAAGAACAATTCGGATGATCCCGCGTGTTTTGGGAATCGGTTTCATGCGAAGCATTCAGCGAGTACTTCTATGCTGTATTTTATGGCTTTGAGCCAAGAGTTACGAGTGGATCGAAGTATTGTTGTGGTGCAGTAGCTGTCGCACATCGTGGACTTGAGAGGCACGCCGACAACACTGGTCGTCTAAAGGGTAACCTGAGGTGCGACGTAACATTAGCCCTCACGTTAGAGTACATACGTCAGTACTATCGAAACTAATGTACTTATTGTGCAATTTGTGGATATCATACGTAACTTCCTTTATTCCTGGGTCGAGCAATGCTTCAATTAGCTGCTGAATCATACGAACACAAGATAATGTTATTAGGCTGCTATAAAAGCGAGCCAGCACTGGAACACAGACGTTAATCTGATATGACGCCTCTATCGTAGGAGTACATATGTCGTATTATTGCTTTCTGTAAAATTAGATAGCCTGCACCACAACCACACCGACGTTGCACCGCCATTACGCCTGCATAGGCGTCTTTCCAAACAAGTTTATAGACCTGGCGCGCCTCTGTGGCAGAATACCTGGTTGCCACGCAGAACTGTTAGTTCAATCCTGCGGGATCCTAATTTTTAGGATCCCAGCGGAGGGGGGGGTCGGGTTGTAAACTACCCTTGTGACAACATGTGAGTACGATTTCAAAAGAGGAATACAAAGGAAACATTCAAAAAGAAGGAAAAGAAGGAAGAACGAAACCACACGCAACAAGAGCAGAGGAAATTACGGAACAAGCCGTTCTCTTCTTAGAGTTTCCT